>NW_022589769.1:586136-754482 GCF_004348235.1 Phoca vitulina | reverse complement strand
CTTTCTTTCTTTCTTTCTTTCTTTCTTTCTTTCTTTCTTTCTTTCTTCCTTCCTTCCTTCCTTCCTTCCTTCCTTCCTTCCTTCCTTCCTTCCTTCCTTCCTTTCTTTTTCTTTCTTTCTTTTTAGGGCTGACAAAGAGTTGTGCATACCACATTTGCTTTATCTATTCATCTGTCAATGGCCATTTAGGTTACTTCCACCTCTTGGCTATCATAAATACTGCCGCAACGACCATGGATGTGCTGGGCACCAGTACTTTGCAAAGCTCCTCAGGTGGTTCTAAGGTGCAGGTGGGGTAGAACTACTTCTCTAAAATACTGTGAAGCCCCTTCACCCCTAGAAATAAGATGTGGCTGTCTGACAGATATGCCATCTGGAAGCTCTGAAATAGGGAACATTTATATTTTATGTGTCCCAGTATTCACAGGACTGTTAACAGACCCCAATTAAAGCTCCTTCCAGGAGTCTGAGTAGCTGATTTGCTCAAGAGCCTCTGATCAGATGTCGGAGGGACTGCTTGGCTGACTGCCTGCTAGAAAGAAAAGACTGATCTGGTCTGAAGGAGGCTCTGCCCATCTCAACTGGGCTCAGCTCTCTGTGAGGTCATACACAGGAAAGGTTGCAGCGCTCAGAGTCAAGTGAAACTGGGTTCAAATCTCAGCTCCAGTCACTTGCCAGCCAAGCGGCTCTCAGTGAGTTTCTTCAAACAGCTCTGCATCAGTTTCCTCAACTATAAAATGGAGATTATAAAACCCGTCTGAGCAGAGGCAGTAGACGTAAAGTTTCCAGCCAGTCCTTGACACTTAAGTAGGCACTATCTAAGCAGGAGCTATTATTCTTAGGATAAAAAAAGATAATTTAAAGTCATAAATTCCTAAATTTTAAAATACCTACCTGATTAGATATAAAAGAATTGATCACCCCCATTTATAGGCAATGTGTCTTCTCCATGTAGGACTGATCATAAAACTGAAGATGCTCATTGCTGTCCCATTGTCCCATAATGATCTCTTCTTGATGGTGTTCCAGAAGTGCCTGACAGGTTATCAGTGAGACAAGAAGACTGGTATCGCTTCTGGTCTCCACTCCAGTAAAATGCTTTGACAACCCTGGAGCACATGTTTTCTTTTTAAAATCAGTCTTAAATTTATGAACGAAAAGAGCATGAAAAAATTTGTTGGCTATAGAATCTACATATGCGTATCTATACCTACATACCTACCCTAGATTACTTGTACCTATCTACATTACTTGTATGTTGACTAATAATCCTTTCATTGAATCATTGAAACTATACTTACTATGCACTCTCTCTGGGTCAGGTTCTATGTTAGGCATTAGGGTATGGCAATGATTATGGCAATTGTGCTGACTTTGAGGAATTCCTAAGTGTGTAAAAGGATGATTATCCTGAAAAGTATTAAATATAATAATATAACCATGCTCTGAGAATTGCAGGAGTACCTAACTCATTCAACTGGCTTCAAAATTATGAATCTCCAAAAAAAAAAAATGAGGAAGATTAGAAGAGAAAATTAGATTCCACACAGAAGGAACGGTATGGATAAAGGCATAGAGGCCAGGTATAGATGGAAGTAGAGAAACTCATATCCGGTTTGGCATTGCTGACAAATAAAATTCAAGGTGGGAAGTGGAATGCAATGTAGGCTTCAACCTATCACCTACAGATTCATTCATTGCTGATTTATTCATCTACCATCTATCCATCCATCCATCCACCAATTCACCATACACCCATTATCTATCCATCCATCTAACCATCTGCCCTTTTGCAAAAAGTGTGACAAACGTCCCTTTTAAGCCAGTAGTTATGCTAGCCTCTGAGAATTCAAAAATTGTGTAAAAAATTCCATTTGGACTCTCCAGGACACTTGAAGTTTGGTATTTCTGCCTCATACTATAAGACATCTCTTCCTAATTCCTTATCCTTATCCAGCCATCCACCAGGTACATAAAATTAAAGCTAACTGAAACTCTTCAATCTTCTTCCTTAGTAAACAGAACAAATGCAACATATCTCTATTTGTAATCTAAGCTCAAGACACGGCTTTTCCCTTGAACTTTACCTTCAATTGTACCTATTACATCACATAATGAGAAGCATTACCTTTGGGTCCTGACATCTACATTTATCCTCCTTCTGAAAAATGATTCTCCTTTATGCAACTACCCCTATCAGCTTCTAGTATCTGTGCTTCATGTGGGGTTCACTTCTCCCCCTTACCTGGGGTACAGACATGACCCAAGCCTAACCAATGACAATGATTCATTGTCCTGGCCAAAATGATTGATTCAGTTGTGGGACCACCATTCAAGCTAAGTCAACCAAACAATATACAAATAAAGAATGATGTAATAGTTAAGAACTTGGACTCTAGAGCCGGACTTACTTGGTTTAATTCCTGATAGAAGTGTAACTCTGGGCATGTTTCATAATCACTATGACAGACTGATTACAAAAATGGCCCAAATTATTCACATATTATTTATCAAGGCCATTTTTCTATATAACTATCAATACCTTCCCATAAAGTGGTAATTTATTTTCCCCACCTGTTGAATCTGGACTGGACTCACTAGTTGCTTTGGCAAAAAAGAAAAAAAAAAATGGAGTGGCAGAATTGACAGTGTTTTGGTTCTGAGCATAAGCCCCAAAAGGCCTTGAGCAATTAGGCAAGAATAATTGTCTCTGTTTGCAGATGACATGATCTTATATATAGAAAACCCTAAAGACTTCATTAAAAAAAAAAAAAAAACTCTTAGAACTAATAAGCAAATTCAATAAAGGTAAAGGATATAAGCTCAATGTAAAAAAATCGATCACATTTCTGTATACTAACCAAACCAACTATAAAAGAAATAAGTAAAACAATTTTATTTACAATAACATCAAAAACAATAAAATGCTTAGGAATAAATTAAACCAAGGAGAAAGATCTGCCCATTGAAAACTGTAAGACAATGATGAAAGAAACTGAAGAATGGGAAGATAATCTGTGTTTATGCAATGGAAGAACTAATACTGTTAAAATGTTCATACTAACTCATGCCATCTATAAATTCAATGCAATCCTTATCAAAACTCTAAGGCATTTTTCACAGAAATAGAAAAAAAAAATCTTAGTTCGCATGGAACCATGAAAGACCCCAAATAACGAAGGCAATTTTGAAAAAGAAGAGAAAAGATGAGGGCATCACACCTCCTGATTTCAAACTATACTACAAAGCTATGGTAATCAAAACAATGGTACTGAGAAAACCAGATGTGCACATGCAAAAGAATAAAATTAGACCTCTATCTTACACTACTCACAAAAATTAACTCAAAATGGATTAAAGACTTAAATATAAGATCTGAAACTGTAAAACTTTTAGAAGAAAACATAAGGAGAAAGCTCCTTGACTTTAGTCTTGGCAACAATTTTTTGGTATGATATCAAAGCACAAGCAATGAAAGCAAAAATAAATAAGTGGAATTCCCCCAAAAAAGTGGGGCAATATTAAACTAAGCAGCTTCCGCATAGCAAAAGAAATGATTAACAAAATGAAGAGGCAACCTATAGAATGAGAAAAATATTTGAAAACCACATATCAGGTAAGGGGTTAATACCTAAAACATGTAAGGAACTCACACCACTCAATAGTAAAAGGACTAATAATCCTGAATAGACATTTTTCCAAAGAAGACATACAATGGCCAATAGGGACATAAAAAGATGCTGAACATCACTAATCATCAAGGAAATGCAAATTAAAGCCACAATGAGTGATCACTTCCCATCTGTCAGAATGGCTGTTACCAAAAAGACAAGAGATAACAAGCATTTGCGAGGAGGTGAAGAAAAGGTAACCCTTGTGTACTCTTAGTGGGAAAGTAAATTGGTACAGCCGCCATGTAAAACAGTATAGAGTCTCCTCAAAAGAGTAGGAATAGAACTATCAGAAACCAGCACTCCAACTTCTGGGTCTATATTCAAAGGAAATGAAATTATATCTCAAAGAGATACATGTACCCCAATGTTCATTGCAGCATTATTCACAATAGCCAACAAACGGAAACAACCTAAGTATCTACTGACAGATGAGTGGTAAAGAAAATGTGATATATATACATATATATGTAATACAGCCATAAAAAAGCAGAAAATCCTGCCATTTGTGTTAACATGGATGGACCTTGAAGGTATTATGCTAAGTGAAATAAGTCAGAGAGGGAAAGACAAATACTGTATATTTCACTTACATGTGGAAGCTTAAGAAAGTCAAACTCATAGAAACAGAAAAGAATGGTGGTTGCCAGAGGCTGGGAGGTTGGGGTAATGAGAAGATGTGGATTAAAGGGTACAAATTCTCATAAGAAGAGTAAGTTCTGGGGATCTTACATACAGCATGGTAAATGTAGTTGGAAATACTGTTGTATATAGTTGAAACTTGCGAAGAGAGATTTTAAATATTCACCAGCACACACCACACACACACACACAGTAATTAAGTGAGGTGATGGATGTGTTAACTAACTTTACTGTGGTAATATATTTCACAATATATGCATGTATCAAATCATTATGTTGTGCATCTTAAATTTACACAATGTTATATGTCATTTCTATCTCAATCAAGCTGTGGGGGTGGGGGAAGCCTTGAGTACTTCTGCCCTTTTTTTCTTGCACAACTTTGCCAGCTCACTGTGGCTTCTCTCCCTCCCCATGAGGACCAGGCTAACCTGCTGAGGATATGTGAAGAGCTCATGGAGCAGAACTGAACCATCAGCCATGGGTACACAAGGATCCAGGTACCACCTGATCTGGTAACTGTAGACTCCTGAGCATGCACAGCTAAGACCAGAATCATCACAGGAAGACTCAGGAGAAACAGCAACTGGTCACCGTGTAAAGTCACTAAGTTTGGGGCTAGTTTGTTACACAGTGATAACCAACTAACACAACCATTCTGTGCCTAAATTATACCATTTTAAAATGGGGTTAATCATAATGCCTATTTTATAGGATTGTTGTGAAGATTAATGTGATTGTATATATATATATATATACACACACATATATATATATATATATATATATATATAAAGTACTTACAAAAGTGACTGGAATTTGGTACACACTATTATTCACTCAAAGAAAATCCTCTTTTTTTTGTGTGTGTGAGAATGTTCAGAAAGTAATAAGCATTTGTTTTCCACTAGGGCTGCCCATTTGGTAGAAAATAAGTCTGGAGCTTCTGAATCTTTTGAGCCCTCACAGATCATATCAACAGTGAAACCTGAGCAAAATAACAGAAAAGATCCAGATTTCGGGTGATCTATTTGTACACCTGGACCCAGTCTCTTCCTGGTCTTTGCAGTTATGTAAGCCAATAAATTCCCTCTTCTATTTAAGCCTGTTAGAGTGGTGATTCTGTCACTTGCAACCAATAGTGTCCTGATTAATATATTGTTCAGTAAAGTCCCTATATTCTTGCAAACTACCTTTCTTTTAAGTCAGGTCATCTTAACAAGATGTGTTGAGACTTCAACTAGCCTCCACGGGGCTACAAAGAAAAATGTAGAAGACAGGGGCCCATTCCTAAAGAGTATAGAACCCAAAGTCCACTGGCAGGGGTTGGGGGGAATCTCATTCATTCCTTAATTACACACTTACCTAAAATCATCACCACACCTAGAATTGTCATTAACTAACTCTCACTATGCCTTATCCAAACCCTGGTTCAGTACTGATTTGCTCTCTCTCTCTCTCTCACACACACAATATATACTATATTCCAGAAGACTGGTAAGTAAATCCCTGCCATCAAAAACTGTTGTGTTTGTTTATGAATAAGAAAATATTTACTTTTCCATACCTTGGTATTACACTATTTATAAAATGGGGATGATAATAATGTTCAACCCCAAACAGTGATATTAAGTATCAAATAAGTTATTATTCATAAAATGCTTATAAGCAGAACTGACGTATAGGAAACACTACTAGCTTTTCTTAAAATTATTTACATTATTATTGTTATTTTTAATCCTCTTTGCTCTTTTTTAACCAAACAACCACAGAGTGACATGTACAGTGGATAATAATACACATTGTTGACAACACCACAAATTAAAGAAGATGTGGACAATGCTTAATAATATCAGATTTTTTTGGAGAATATTTGTACCCAGTTCACACAGACTTTCTTTCTCTGAAATTGCAGTCACACTCAGGGGTGGGATGTTTGGCACCATATATGACTATATGAACCACCTCCCTTGTCCACAGCTGTTTAGACCAAAGGAGTCTAGGAAAGAACAATTAGAACTTGGAATTAAAATCTGAAGCC
The DNA here is from genome assembly GCF_004348235.1 of Phoca vitulina. Classification (NCBI taxonomy): domain Eukaryota; kingdom Metazoa; phylum Chordata; class Mammalia; order Carnivora; family Phocidae; genus Phoca; species Phoca vitulina. The sequence continues at coordinate 748,128 of NW_022589769.1, read as the reverse complement.
ACATCTTATAATTGTGTGAGGTGGGAGCTATAATAAATAAAGCTTTTCAAAAGAATAACTTAGGTTGAATTTTGGAGCAAATAATCCATCACCACTGTTTGTCAGTTTCCTCTGTAAAGTGGAATTAATGATACCCATCTTCATGGGTATTGTGAGGAGTAAATGAGAGTGTGCATAAAGGGCTTAGAACCATCCTAGACTTGGCACATAGTAAGTGCTCAAAAAATGTGTGTTAGTCTCATTTTCCAAGGGAACAAAACACTTAGTACTGCAAAACTGCTTATAATCCAATGGGCTGTGAATTTTTAAGAGAAAACTGGACACTTAACAGTTGGTGCTAGGTATCTAATATTTATTGAGCAACTATTTGCTTGGCACACTGCTACTGATCTAAAGACATTATCATAGTTAATACTCATACCCTTAAGAGAAAGTTGGTATTTCTATGCTCATTTGTATGGACAGGACACTGAGGTTTAGGAAGCCTGAGCCATGAAGCCAAAGTCCGGTATCTGGTAAGTGGCAGGACTGGGATTTGAACTCAGGCAGCCTGACCCCAGAGCCTATACGCTTAACCACCATGCAGCTCTGCCTCCCTCTTCCCATTAGCAGAGAACCTCTGTGTTGTCAATTTGGGTTTTATTTAAATATTTCAGCGTCGACAGAGAGCTCCCTTCACCACAAACCAAATGTTGTTCTTAATAAGCCAGCCCCCTCCTTTCCAAATGTAAACGTCTACCTCCGAGTCAAGGAGCAGCCGCATGCTTGCCAGTCCTGTGAATCGAGCTAATGGCACCACTTCTTCCAAGACTCAGATTTTAATTAGCTCATAAGTCTGTCACTGGCTGGTGAAGTATTTATTTCTCAGGAATACACTTTAGTAATTTATGAATCAGAGTCCTATGTAGAAATGGGATAAGGACTGTTTCTACACAGCTGTCTATTCTCATTGGAAAAGACAGCTTCCACATTGTTAACCTCTGTACCAAATCCAGCTGCCTTTTCTTTATGTGTGGAGGACTTTGTTTGTCTGTTTGCTTTTGGGCGCTCTGAATCATTTTGATGTTAACATTTTGGGATGGGATGTGAAAGGAGCTGGGAAGTCAGGGGTATAATATGCTACCCTGATGGAGAAGACATTATTGAGAGTACTTTTTTAAAGAAGTATTTATTTATGTTAGAGAATGGTGGGATGGGTAGCGGGAGAGGGAGAGAGAGTCTCAAGTAGACTCTGCACCGAGCGTGGAGCCCCACATGGGGCTCGATCTCACGATCCTGAGATCCCGACCTGAGCCGATACCAAGAGTGGGACGCCTAACCAACTTTGCCACCCAGGAGCCCCATCACTAAAGACTTTAAAAAATCCACAAAAAACCCCACAAGCTATTACAAGAAAGAAAGAAGCAGTATAGAAGTATACAGCACATACTTCAAATTACAGATATTCTATTAACATATATTGTATCAACAAGTCTATTAAAAACTCGTGATACTTGGTGAAAGTATAAAGCACTGTGGCCATTTTAAAGGGTCATGGGGTTGTATGCATAACATTTCCAAATATGCATATCCTTTGACCTAGTAACTCCACTTTTAGAATTAGATATACAACACCTGTGCAAAGACATTGTAGTGTAATATGCATTGATGTAGCATTGATTAAAACATACAGCTTCCACTCTTGCCTGTCTTCTTTCCATTCTCCACTGCAGGCTGTGGGATCTTAAAACAGAAACTAGATCGAGTGGCCACGCCACCCCCAACCCCTGTGTAAAACCCATCAGTGGCCTCCTTATATTGCAAATTCTAAAAATAAAACGGTACCTCTTATTAACTATATGTAATCTATTGTTGCAAAGTATTATTATGTACATATGAATGTATATGTCCAAGTAGGCACTATATTTCCCCTATACTAGCTCTTAACATATGGATTTTTAGAAGTAATTCTACATCCTTTCATTTATTCAATGCCCATATTTTTTTCACATATATTTTTAAGTGTGTCATTTTTGCCAGAAACTATGCTAGGGGCTAGAGATACAACGGTAGAAAACATATATAAAGACTCTACCCTCATATAGTTTATATTTATTTTATTGTTTATTTTTTTCATTTAAATTCAATTAGCCAACATATAGTACATCATTAGTTTCAGATCTAGTGTTCAATGATTGATCAATTGCGTATTTTATTGTTTAAATTCATATGCTATAAACTTGACATTCTGAGTGTGCAGTACTATAAGTTTTAACACAGTGTATACATCCTGCAATTGTTATATCACAATTAGGAAACAGAACAGTTCCATCACCTAAACATCTCCCTATGCTACTCCTTCATAATCACTTTTCCTAGTCCTAACTCCCAGCAACCACCGATCCATTCTCAATCCCTATAGTTTTTGTCATTTGAATGGATTCACACTGTATATGATCTTTTGCTTTCACTCAGCATGATGTCTTGCAGTGGATCCAAGTTGCTGCATGGGTCAAGAGTTTGTTTCTTTTTGTTGTTGAGTAACATTCCATTATATGGACATACCACAGTTTGTTTACTCATTCACCTATCTGAAGACATTTGGGTTGTTTCCAGTTTGGGGCTTTTATAAATAGAGCTGCTATAAACAGTTATTTACAGGTTTTTGAAACTTTTGTTTAGGTTTCATTTCCCTGTGTAAAATCCCAGAACTGGGATTACTAGGCTACAGAAGTAAATGTTTAACTTTGTAATATACTGCCAAATATTCTCTAAAGGGACTGTCCCATTTTACATTCCCAACAGCAATATATGAGAAATCCAGTTTTTCCAAATCCTCACTAGCACTAGATACTGTCAATATTTTTTTTTAATATTTATTTATTTATTTGAGAGAGAGAGAGAGAGGAGAAGCAGAGACAGAGACAGAGACAGAGAGCACTCAGGAGAGAGGAGCAGAGGGAGAGGGAGAATCTCAAGCAGACTCCAAGCTGAGTGTGGAGCCCGATGAGGGCTGGATCCCATGACCCTAAGATCAGGATCTGAGCTGAAACCAGGAGTCAGAGGCTTAACTGACTGGGTCACCCAAGTGCCCCTAAATATTGTCAATATTTTTAATCTTATGCACCCTTGGGGCCCCTCGGTGGCTCAGTCAGTTGAGCTTCCGACTCTTGGTTTTGGCTCAGGTTGTGATCTCAGGGTCCGTGAGATCCAGTCCTGTGTGGGTCTCCCTGCTGAGTGGGGAGTCTGCTTCTCTCCCTCTTCCTCTCCTTCTCCCTCTCCCCCCACTCATGTGTTCTCTCTCTCTCTCTCTCAAAATAAATAAATAAAATCTTTTTAAAAAAATCTTAGACACCCTACTAGATGTTTTAGTGTTATCTCATCCCAGTGTCTATATTTTCCAAATGACTACTGATATGAAGCATCTTTCCATGTACTTATTTGCCTTATGAATATCTTCTCTGTGAATTGTCCATTCAAATCTTTTTTTTTTTCTCCATTTTTAAAATTGGGTTTTTTCTTACTTTTGAGTTTTGAGAATTCACTATATATTCTAGATAGTGGTCCTTTATCAGCAAGGTAATTTGCAAATATTTTCTTTCAGTTTTTCCTTTTTTTTTTACTTCTTTAACATAGCTCTTTGCAGATAACTTTTTATAAAAAATACTACATCAGATTTACATTTCTTCTTTTTGGATTGTGATTTTGATGTCATGTTTAAAAACTCTTTTTGACTCCCCAGGACATGGATATTTTCTCCTGTATTTTCTTCTAAAATTTTACAGCTCTACATTTTGCATTTAGATCTATGATCCATATTGAGTTAATCTTTGTATAAGTTATGAAATGTAGGGTTATATATTTTGCATATGGATTTCTAATTGTTCCAATACTGTTTGTTAAAAAAACTAATTTCTCCCTTGATTTTGCACTTTTTTCAAGATTCAATTAACTATATTGGTATGGGTCTATTTCTGGACTCTTCTGTTCCACTGATCACTGTATCTATTCTCTGCCAAATACTACACTATCTTGATTACTCTCAGTGTACATTAAATAAAATATACTCATAAAACATAAAGATATGTTCACATAACTTAATTTTATATTCTTCTTTATTTGGGATATTCTAGTTCATTTATCTTTCCATATGAGCTTTAGAATCTTTATGCTTATATCTACAAAAAAATCTGCTGGAATTTTGTTTTGTATTGTGTTAAATCTTTAGATCATTTTATGGAGAATTAACATATTTACTACGTGGAGTCTTCTAATCCATGAAACACAGTATTCCTCTGTTTATTTAGATCTTCTTTAATTAACTGCATGAATAGTTTATAGTTTTCAGCATAAATATCCTTTACATGCCTGTTGATTTATACATAAATATTTCATTTTCTGAAGCATTGTAATGGTTTATTTTTAAATTTTGGATTCCAAATGTTATTTGCTAGCCATTGAGATACAGATATAGATATTGATATACTATAAAGTTTGAAATTGTGTTTTGACCTTGCATCTTCGTGCAATGCTAAACTCATTCATCAGTTCTAAGATGCTTTTAGAGAGTTCTTGGGACCTTCTAAATATTGTCTGTGAATAGGTACATTTTTATTTCTTCCTTTCTAATAAGTATGCTCTTTATTTCTTTTTCTTGCCTTATTGCACTAAGAGTTCCAAGGCAGATCACATAGGAGTGGTAAGTGTGGCCCTCGTTTCCTTTTCCCTGCTCTAAATGATGTCAGCTGTAGGGTTTTTGGCAGATGCCTTTTATCAGGTTGAGGCAGTTCCTTTCTAGTGTCAGTATTTGAGAGTTTTTGTCATCAGTGTACATTCATTTTTCTTCAAATATATTTTGGCATTAGCTTAATACGGTCCTGTTTTTTAATTATGTTAATATAAGTGAATTACATGATTTTTTCAAATATTAAATCAGTCTTACATTCCTGGGGAAAACCTTACTTGACTGTGCTGTTATTCTTTTATATATAGCTGGATTTGATTTGTTAATATTTTGTTGAGGGTACTTTTTTGTCCATCTTTGTGAGCTATAGTTTCTTTTTCTTTTATGTCCTTTACTCAGGCTTGTTATCAGGTTAGTTCTAGCTTCATAAAATGAGTTGGGATGTATTCTGCCCCTTTTCTATTCTGGAAGAAACCATGTATAATCGGTGTTTTTTCAACTGTAAATGTTTGGTAGAATAAACAGCGATACCATCCGAGTCTATAAATGCTTGTCTTAGAAGGATATTCTAAATAAATTAAATGTCATTAAAAACTTCTGTATTATTTATATTATCTAGTTCATCTTGGGTGAGTTTTGGTACTGATTTTCAAGAAATTAGTCTATTTAAGTTGTTGAATAAATGTACATAGATTGTTTGTAACATGTCCTTACTATCTCTTTAATGCATGTGATGTTTCTAATTTTTGCCATTTTCTTCTTTGCCAGTCTTACTAGAGATTTATCAATTTTTTAATACTTTGAAAGAACCTGCTTTGGTTTGATTGATTTTCCCTTGTTTCTCTATTTTCAATTTCATTGATTTCTGTTCTAATATTTAGTACCTCCTTCTTTCCGTCTGCTTTTTTTTTCCCATTTGCTTACTCTTAATTCTCTAGTTTCTTGAGATGAAAGTTTAGATCATTGATTTAAGAACTTTCTTCTTTTCTAATAGAAGCATTTAGCATTATAAATTTTCCTCAAAGCACTGCTTTAGCTTCATACCATAGATTTTGTATATTGTATTTTAATTTTAATTCAGTTTGAAGTATATTATAATTTCCCCGAGACTTCCTCTTGAACCATGGATTAGTCTGACCTGCATTGTATGTAGGTTTTCCTGTTTATGTCACTGAGTTCTAGTTTGATTCTATTTTATCAAAGAAAAGTGTGGTATTGATTTCAATTCTCTCAAATTTGTTAAGGTTGGTATTATGACCCAGAATATGGTTGATCTTGGTGAATGTGCCATGTGAGCTCGAAAAAATGGGTACTCTGCTGTTGTTGGATGGCATGGATTATATATTTCAATGATTTTCTGTTGGTTGGTGGTGTAGTTCATTTCTATTTCTATGGTCTTGCAGATTTTTCTCTTTAGAGATTCTATCAAATACTGAGAGAGAGCTCTTAAAGCCCTTAACTGTGTTTGTGGATTTCTCCATTTCTCCTTTCAATTCTGTCAGGTTTTGTTTCATGTATTTTGAAGCTATGTAGGATTGCTATGTCTTCCTGGTGAATTGACCCTTTTATCATTATGCTATGTCCCTATATTCCTGGTTACTTTCTTTGCTCTGAAGTGCACTTTGTCTGAAATTCAGCAGAAGAGACAGAGTGGAGGTCATTCTCAGAATGTTCTATCTTAACTGGAAACAGAATTCCCACATGGAATTTGTAAATTGTCTGTTTATTTGTCCTATCTGCCACAATAATTTGCTCTTTTTGAAAGTAGTTCATATAGTATACTTTCTACTATTGTAACATCAGAGCCTAGCATAATGTTTACACCAGTGCAGGTTCTCAACAGTTCTAATGATTCAATAATCAGTTCACCATACAGAAATATGATGATAGCTGCCAATTATATACGTGAGTGTGTATCCACATATATGCACAGACACATGCGTAAACACGTGTATATGCGTATGTGCATGAAAAGTTTACTGCCTTCTGTGTACAGTGAAAATAGCAATGCACAGATGTGGGATATGTGCTCTGTATTCCTAGCCTGAGTCAAATGCATGGTCATATATGTGCAGACACATTGCAGCATCTGGCTTACTCTTACAGAAGGTGGCTTTCATTCATCTACAACATGAGAAAGGGAACTGTGACCTCTTCCTCTTAGCGTCCTCGGGCCAATACAGCCGACCAGTCTAGGACTGGTGCACCAATGCATCTTGGTGACACAAACCACTAGCAACAGTTTATTGCATCATCTCAAATCATATGCTAACTATAACAACAGTTGATAGATCCGAGTAAGTTCTCTTTGTGTAGGCATCAGGCTATACTCTTTCATTCTTTCTGCACATGACTTTACTAGATTCTTGAGGCGAACAGACTTCAGATAGCTTACCACTATGACCCTCTGTCGCCTAGCATTCATGTCATTGTGAACTTCTCTCCCCTTGTGTGTGGTGTGTGGTTGGGACCTGCAATGTGCTTCCAACTGATGGAATACAGCAAAAGTGATAGGATATTTGTGATTACATGTACATTATTACATAAGATGATAACATCTCTTGCTGAAGTTCATATCTCTCTCTATCTCCCTTCCCCCACCACCCTTCTCCTTCCCTTTCTCTCTCTGTCTCCATTTCTGGCTTTGAAGAACCAAGCTGCCATGAATCCTACAGCCACAAGGAAATTAATTTTGCCAACAACCTAAGGGTACATGGAGAAAGCTCCAGAGAAGCATCTGATGAGAATCCAGTCCCGGCTGATACCCTGATTGCAGTCTGCAAGAACCTAAGCAGAGGACCCAGCTAGGCCATGTGCACAGAAACTGTGAGATAATAAATGTGTACTGTTTTAAGCTTCTAAGTGTGGTAATTTGCTCTGCAGCAAATACAATAAAATCCTTATAAAACTCCAAGAGGTTAAGTATTATATGATCTCCATTTTTCAGATGGGATAATGGAGATTCCTGGAAGCTAAGCAATTTCCCCAACATCATACGTTAAGCAATGATTGAGCTAGAATTCTAACTTATACATCTCTGGTTCCACAAACTGTGCTCTTAATAACTACCTCATACTGCCTCCCTCCATGTCTTATGGTTATTAGAAACATAGAATATTAGGGTTGTTAACACATTAACATTGATTCAAAAGTACTCCCAAATCTCTCTGATAAAAATTTGAAAATGAGTTAGGCTGTTCATTGAGAGAACAGTTTTTCCCCCCATCAATGTACTTGCTATAAAACCCCAAACATTTAATGTGGCATAAAAGCTCCATCATGATCTGAACTCTGGCTACTCTTCCAACCGGTCACTTCTCTGCCTTTTCTTTCCAGCTCTCACCTGGTTGTCCTTTCTTCAAAGGACTGGATGCCTTGCAGTTGCACAGATGCACCATGATTTCTGTTAACTTTAGGTATTTTACTTAATGCTGGCAAGCTGCCCTCTCCTTTGTCTTTTGTCTCTCTCTTGGCCTACAGCTCTCAGCTTAGACAACTCCTCCTCCAGGAAGCCTTCCCCACCTTACTCCCATCAACATCATTTGCTCCCACAAAATCCTAAACCCCCTCTGCCTAGCACATGTCACATCTTACTTAAGTCATCTGCTGATCACTCCCAGCAGACCGTGAAAGCCTTGAGGAGACAGTCTGTGTCCTGCATGCCGTCACATGTCGATGCCTAGCACCGTATCTGGTACAGAGGAGCTGGTCATAACCATCAGCCAAATGCATGGTGCATGTCTCCAGAGCCCTCTCTGTCTCCATTTACCTTAAAAGTGAGTAGAGTGCTTCTTAACGAATCCCCTAACGGCAGCCTCACTGCATTGCCCCAAGTCACATGAACTGCATTTTTTAATTCCCACGGCCCTGACTGGTATCAGGGGTTTTCATTTTTTTTTTTAAAGTTTCAGTTTTAAGCATTAATGGACTCACTGAATGGAGCTGTACATTAGGTGAGAGCAGCAACAAATCTGGACCTTGACTACTTATTGACGATTTATTTGCTTATGAAGTGAGGCCGCGTTCCCATAAATTGGTTTGGGAGGAGAGTTGGGACAAGCAGAGGTATTAGTACATGTGACTTATGTCCCTGAAATACAATAGCTTTGCCCCAAAAGTACTTTGTATAATTCCTCATGACCTGCTCAAGGCAATTACCACTTACCCCTAGGCTTTCAGAATAAACACAGTGAGGACCTGATTGCTTGGCTGAGCTTTCTCTGTGTCTGGATACTCAAGATGGGGAAAGTGAATTTAGACCTACTATGTGGTTGGCAAATGGGACAGAAACATGGGCCTATGGTGTGTGACATGGAGAAGGGAGTTTCAGAGGTTGCTGCTATCTGTGCCTCGGTTTCCACATCTGGAAAATGGGCACACAATACCACCCATGAGGGTTGTTTTGAGAATTAAATGAGAAGAGGCACATGAAGCACTAAGCACAGTGCCTGACACTTAGTAGTTGCTCAGTAAATATGAGCCTTTATTACCATGAGCCTTAATACAAAGCTGTTATGATATTAAGTCCTCAATGAATGTCACTGGCCACTATTACCGTCACTGCTGTTTCATGGTTTTCTCAGTGCTTCCCAGGGTGGACATGTAATAAATGTGGTAGTAAGCATCTCATATGGTCCCAAATGATCCCTATCCTTGTGTGACTCCCTCTCCTTGAGGGTGGGCTAGATTAATGAACTCATTTCTAACCAATAAAGTAAAGTGGAAATGATGGCATGCCACGTCCAAGATGAGGCAGTAAAATGCCTGTGTTTTCCATCCTGATGTCTTTTCTCACTGTTCCTTGAATTGCCCACTCTGAGGGGGATCCAGGAACCCTGTCATGAGGCAGTCTTCTAGAGAGATCCATGTCAGCGAAGGCAGTCTGAGACCCACCAACAAGAGCTAAGAGGCAGATCTTCCTCTAGTAGAACCCTGACATGGTTTTTACCCAACCAATACCTACCAAAACTATTCAAGATGCTCCCAGATTCCTGACCCACAGAAACTGTGAGATAATAAGAGTGTGCTGTTTCTAGTCACTAAGTGGTGGTGTCATTTATTAGGTAGCAATAGACAACAAAGCCAATAGCTTTAGCTTGTAAGCTTCATGACGATAGGGCTTTTGTACGTCTTATTCACCACCATATACCTAATATCTATCAACATTCCTGGTACACAGCAAGTGCTCAAAAAAGGTATTTTTCCATGAAGGATTGGTGGCCATGCTGAAGATCCATTAACATGGGAATGCCTAGCCCTAACCTGGAGTTTTTTCATTAATAACATAAAGGAAACATACCATTTTTCTTCATGGAAGGCATGACATTGAATACTAAAAAGAAAGTATCTGTTTGACCATTATTTGAGGAACATTATGTAACACGTGATTTAAGCAAATGCTTAGGGAAATTTTTCAAGCCTTTATCCTATTTGCAACCTCAGACCCCTTCTCTGGTTCCTAACAGCATTAGCTTCATTGCTAAGTGACCCTTCCCTACCCAGACAATTTTCCAAAGTTTGATTTGCTGAAAAGCCAACCAACCAACAAATAGGGTGTATTCATCAGTCAGCTTTGGCTGTTTGCAAACCATAAAAGTCATCACACCAAAAGGGAAAGAGAGTAGTAAGGACAGACAGAGATGGGTACATAAACAGAAAGGAATCAGGGCTTCCCACGTGTTTAAACCCCAAATTGCGGTGGAGAATGGAAAGGAAAAAGCTAGAGGGGATCTCATTTGCAGCCAGGCAAGGGAAGGAAGTGAGAGATGCAGCTCAGCCTTGAAGAGACTGTGCCCAGGAGGAGAAGGCATCTCAGAACCACTCAAATGACGGAAGGGAAAGATCCCGGACTAAGGGAGATGAATATATGGTATTCAGTTTCTCATTAGGCCCATGGTGTTGCTTTCATTTGGAACCGTGTTCCAGTGCTAATTTTCACAGTGCCTGAGTGCTTCTTAAAATGAATAGCACTCACTCATGCTTTGAGGCAGACTGCATCGTCCATTTCTGTGCCTTTATTAAAGGGAACAGTGAGCATATACTTGCTTCCCAGGGGTAGGAATTTAGAACTGGTAGATACATGACCTTGGACCTCAATAGCAAAATGGCAGCTCCCCCAAGGATTCACATTTTTCTACTGACTTGGATATAAAATGTCCAAAATGTGTGCACACACACATGCATGCGCACACACATCACTTTCCTAATTTATTTTGTATTTTGCAACTTTTTGAAAGACCACATAAGAACTTCTTTCCCTCTTAAAACCAACACATCTCTTAGGTACAACAAACTAAAGTTTTTCCATTTTTTTTCTTAAGGTGGCCCGAGTCTGAGGTAAGAGACCACTTTGCTAAATTGAAGGGAGAGTTTTTGCTCATAAAGCTCATTGTACATACATCATTGGTCATATAATTATAAATTTAATAAGCACTCACCATGCAAAAGGCAGAATGGGTGAGTGAGCCTTTTAAAAGGCTCGAGGTGTCTACATCTAGGAATGTGTTCTGTAAAAAATTCACCTATGCACACAGAGGTGTACGTTCTGAGGTGGTCATGCAGCATTGCTGATAATTGTGAAAATTGGGAGTGGACTTAAAGTCCATTAATAAAGAAATAAATATTCAAATAAATGAGGACACATCCATAACATAAGGGTTTATGTAACCTTAAAAAGAATGAGGGGCGCCTGGGTGGCTCAGTTGTTAAATGTCTGCCTTCGGCTCAGGTCACGATCCCGGGGTCCTGGGATAGAGCCCCGCATGGGCTCCCTGCTTGGTGAGCCTGCTTCTCCCTCTGCTTGTGCTCATTCTCTCTTTCAAATAAATAAATTAATTAATTAAAAATTAAAAAAAAAAAAAAAAAGAATGAGACATAGCTACACATTTTGACATGCAAAGATCTCCAAAACATTGAGTGGAAAGGTACTGAATCAGAAGAGACTGTAGAGTATGTTCCTCTAGGCTAAAATAATATGTATTTATACATTTATAATGTGGATGTGTATTCAGTTGAAGCATAGTACATTGCTGTTTTTATAAGTCTAAATGGTCAAATACCGCAATGACATGCAGTGGGACCTAATGTATATCTAGACGGAAAGCAATAGATAGGTAATACATAGCTAAACAGTGCATTGACAGCACACTGTCAGCAGGAGGACAACGGGGGGTGGGGGATGGAAGAAGACGGACCCTTACTGTTTGCTTTGTAACCATCTTTACTGTTTACCTATTTTATCACAGTCTTTCCACTTAACTGTGATAAAATCAGCCGCCAAAGTCCAAAAGAGGTAGGGAGCTATGGAATGTTACTCTTACCCCCAAAATTGGAAGCTATGCTCTTGTATCTCCATTCAAATCAACCCTATAGAATATCAGGACTTGAGGTCTCCCCAGAAAGCTCAATTTTGAATTGACGATGGTCTGGCATGTGCCAGAATGAGTAGAGGCATTTAATTATGCATTCCATCAGGCTTGCAAAGCCTCCTCTGTATTGAGTTAGATGAGTTTGATTCACCCCTGTGTTCATGTACCAACAACTAACAACGCCGGTGACCACTGAGAGGGAGGAAGCACCTGTAGATAATGGTCTCTGATTTGATTCCCTCCCCAAAAACATTATTTAAATCAGTTAAGGAGCATTACATTGCTGTCATCACCATTATTGCTTTTACTACTATTATTCCCATTAGAAAAATAAAATTGAGACCTAGAAAAAATGAGTGATCTTTGTCATATGACTAACAAATTGCAGAAACAGAACCAAGGTCCCATGAGCTTATTACTTTGAGGCACACACACGCGCGCGCACACATACACACACAGAGTTTGCATATTGAGGATAGATTTAAGAAAACCTTAAATCATCAGATGCAAGTATTGATTTTTAATCCCATAATAGTGTGTGCAGAGCTATTTATTAATGGTTCTGAACATGAGAGCGACTTGGACAAAACACTTTAAGAGGATTAGTTTGTAGACTCTATACAAGGTAAAAGGCACAAAAAGACATAGGTAAAGTTTGGCAGACTCTGATTTCTTCTCATCAGGAGCTTTGATAATTTAAGATTCAGGCTGATGAATAAAATCATACTATATTTTTGTCTCTAATGAAATCTCTCTCTGGGTCTCTGTTTCTCTTGCTTTCCCTCCCTCCCTCTCCTGCTTTTCCTTCCTTCTTTCTTACCTGCTTCTCCCTCCTTTGCTCCCCCTCCTTTTGCCCCTCCTGTATCTGTCCTTCAAGGGCTAAGCCTCCAAGAACGCAGGGTGAGAAATCAGTTTATCAACTGTGAATGAGACTACTTGCAGTATATGCCAAGTCAACCAGTCAGCAGCTTCTCAATTTGGCTGATCAACTCATACTGTGTGGATGTTAGCCCTGGACTTACAAAGTTTATTTCCATCCTTTAAGGGAAAAGAAATCAAATAAATTTGCCAGCACCTTGAAGATAAAAACGGTACAAAATAACAACCAGAACAGTTTTACAAAGACCAAGTCCTTTCAGATTAATCTAATCCTCCCCAGTAGAAAAAGTTTTAGACAAGGCACAGGTATGAACCCTTTTTATCCGAGTAAACACTTAGTAATTTACTCCTAAAACTCCCAGGGTACCCAGACATTTCTTCATCTGATTTAGAACACAGGGGATAAGCTCGTGAGGCTGATATATCGGCAAGTCTTCTCTTCTCACTACCCCCTCCCCCCAACAGCAGAATTGTATTACACATGGCACACATTTAAAAATGTAATATAATCAAAGGAAGCATTATTCTTACAAAGGCTATTAAAAGAGCTAAGTAAATTCATACAGTATAATAAAAATGATTTATTTACTATGAGGAAAAAATGGAAGGGAAAATAGTACAGCTCAGCTCCATCTGCAAAATCAGGTTCCCATAGAATATTAATCTTCATTGATTAGCTCGGAAGAAAAGCAAAGCTTTATACTTTCACTTTTACGGTGTGAGTTAATTCAAATACTTCAATTTGACAAAGCCCCATCTGATCACACTGAACTCCTTAACACCAAGCATTGCAGAATATTCTATTTGCTTCTTGAAATCATCAATTTATGTCCAACAACATCTGTAGGAAAATGAGATTTGCCAAATGTCCCAAAATAGGGAACCACAGTTTCTTGGCTTTTTGAGAAGAGCAGTTTTTCTAAACCTTTTTTTTTTTTTTTGGCACCATGTCCTTCTAGAAGAATAAGAAAGGAATAAAGACTTTCTCCCAGAAAGATTGTTCAATACCTCATTTCAGGGGCTATATCAATACCTTGGTCCATCCACAACCAAAGGTTCAGAATGTTAATTTTTCATTGTCAGTGTCCCCGGGAAAAAACACCACATCCTTTACCACCTATTACTGCTTTGGGGGTTCAAGTAAATACAGACAGACACTTCATTTTTTAGTCACTAATTTTTCTCCTGTGGCGTTATCATTTTGTCACATTATTTTTATAAAAACAAAAAAAATAATCACAGTCTTGTATCTAGACTGTTAGTAACAGTCTCTACTTTGTCTTTCCTCTGCTTCATTTAATTATGGGCAGTGGATATGGTTTAGGGTCCTTCCTGTCCCGAATTCATACTCCAAATGTCACCAAAGCAACTAGATTAATCCTTGTGCTTAGAGATCTCTGCTCACTATTAACCACTTGAGCATGGATCTCTGTTTACTATTAACCATGAAGGTCGTGGATTTTACACTTAAAACAACCCCCTGTGCAGACTCAATCTCTCTTTAAGCTTGAGCCCTGTGTTAGTTTGTTCAAGTCCTAACTCCACCCATACTTGCTGTGAGGGGCAATGAACTTCATCTCTCTGTCCCTCAGTGTCCTCGACTGTAAAGTGGATGATGTTATTATTTGTTAAGAGTAGTAGACTTTTAAATAAACAGGAGAACGAGAACTCCTCTATTCTTGTGACATGATCAGTCCCCTATGTTTCACGCTGCAAGCTTCTTCAATAATCCCTATCACAGTTTATAACTGTATATTTGTCTGAGAGATTATCTGACACATGACTCTCTCCTTAGCATGAAACTGAAGGTTCAATGAAGGCAGTGACTTTGTTGCAACGTTCCCTGCATCACATGCCCAGCATGGAGCACAGCATCTGTCCCAAAGAAAGTATTAATTCATATTTGTTAAATGAATGAATGAATGAATGAATGAAACTGCCCCAAGGGCTAACCTCAATTTCTGTTCTTGTCTGGAATCACTCCTTTTTTTCTCTGCCTTGAGCCCCTTCACTCCTTGAATCTACCACTGTTATTAAATAGAGGAGGAAGTTGTGTTCCTGCATGGCTTTCTTCTTAGGATCCCTTGTCCTAAGTCTGAGCTTGGGATCCCTGGGTACCATGAAGTTCTCTCATCCCCCTTTCCCAGTCCCCAGTCACAGAGATCCTCCTCTTCTGAGCTGAGAGCCCCCTAGTCCCACGCCTGGTTCACAAATGCCCACCCTCGGTGACCCAAAGGAGCATCACTGTCCAGGTGCAATGTATCCACCCAGGGGGCATCCCCTTCCTTCAAGGCTCCATGCTGCTTTAGGGTTCTGAGAAGCAGTTAACAGATCATTAATTTCATTGGCAGTAGGGGAATCTGATGAGAGGGTGTGGTTGCGGGGATACCCCACCCCCTTTTGTTTGTAAAGGGGGAAGGGAGACAGAATAGAAACCTGAGGGGACTTTTGCATAAAATCATTATAAGACACCCTAAGCTAAGTATTAGAAAATCTTTGTGTGTCCTTTACTTATCATTTTATCTATGTATCTACTTTTAAAACTAGCTTAACAAAACTGAAATCCCACGCGTGTACACTGTAAATATTTAAAATAATGCAAAGAGATTACCCTTTGTCCATCCTAGCTCCCCTGATCCGCAGCAACTTTTCTGAAGTTGTGTCTTGTGTTGTTACATAGCACAGATATAGCCCCTTTCCACCCTATTGACAAATGGAAGCCTACCACCCATGCTGTATGCTTCTTGCTCCCTCCTGCCCCCACACCCGTAACAATGTGTCTAAGAGTTTGTTCAATGGCAGTGCAAGTGAGTCAACATCATGCTTTTCATAAATGCATAGTATTCAATCCTAAGTATGTCTCATGACTTGTCTAACCAGTTCTACCTTGATGAGCATTTAGGATCAACAAGCAAGGCTACATGGGCCTCATTATGCACGCATCTTTGTGCACATGGGTGAGTGTAACTCTAAGATAACTTTCTCCTAGTGCAATTAGAAGATCAAAGAGTATGGGCATTTTTAATTGCAACGGCTGTTGTCAAACTGGTATATTAATTTAACATCCTCCTCTGCATAAGACTGGCTTTCTTGTTGTACAATCAATTCATAATATATTTAACAAATCCCAGGGAACCACGCTCAAATACACAAACACGTGCAGACAAATATAGAGACTGAAGTAATTATTTTGTTCACCACTGGGTATACCAGTACCTAGAAAAATATCTTGGAGACAGTAGGTGTCTAATAAGTGTGTACCTGAAAAAGGCTTGATAAAGGGATGTATGGATAAATTTTATATCTGGCTTCTGTATAGGTTAACGTCTAAAAGTCATCCTTTACATCGTTCTGCAACTTGTGAGTGCTTTCAAATTCTTTGGGAAGCAGCAAAGCATAAATTGTACATAAATAAAATATAAATGAGTTAGCTCCTTATTGTTACTGGGGAGAATGGTGAACACATGTGTTAGCACACACATGCGCATCCTCCCTGAACGTGAATTCTCTAGTAACCCCTTTCTGCCACGCTTCTGATTCCAGAGTTGACGTCATGATGACCCCAAGGCCATTCTGAATCACCAGAGATTGAATTACGTCAACCGCAAGTGTAGTGAGATGTATTTTATTTTATTCTAATTAGCTCAAGATTGGTCATCCCTGAATCTTATTTCTGAGACCAAAAGCATTAAGCAGCATCTTCCTGTGGTTTGTTTCTCCGTCACTCTGTTCCCACTTCCCCAATTTTTTGTCATTTTCATCCCCCTTTATCTTTTCTAGGTCAATGGTATATTCTGAAATAATAATGGAGAAAAGGTAAGGGGAGCCAAACTCTGCCTTTTTAAGTCAGGAAAATCCCTCAACTCTTCAGAGTCAAGCAAACACACGCTCTAAGACCTCAACTGTAGAAAAAGAGGTTATTGTTAAACGACTTTTAAGATCCTTTTCAGACACAAAGGACACATATGAGAAAAAGATTAGAAGACTCGAATTCTGTGTAGGCTTAACGGCTATAAAAAGTAACCCCGCCTACTCCATGATTCCATTTATACAAAATGCTAGAAAAGGCAAACTAATGTATAGAAACAGAAAGCAGATCAGCGGCTGCCTTGGGGAGGGCGGGAGGGAGAGATGACAGAGGGGCAGGAGAACACTTGAGAGTGGAGATGCTCACTCTCCAGATTGTGGTGACTGCTTCCTGGGTACGCACAGACCTCAACACTTACCAAAGTGTACACTTCAAATGTGTGCAGTTTAGTAGGTGTTAATTAATCCTCAATAAAGATGTTTAAAAAAAATAAACCATCCTGAAGAAGGAGGACGACGGACAATAATCAAGAAGTTCTAGATGAGGTCAAGCTCTCACCCTGGGTGGCCTCCTTCCCAACTCTTTCCGAGCTAATACCATGTCCAGAATGTGCTACGCTTTTACACATACTCCCTACCTGCCCTTTCAGCTCCTCATGGAAGGCCCCACCTTCTCTCTGACCTCATCACGTGCCACTCCCCCTCTTGCTTACTACCCTCCAGCTGCTCTAACTTTGAACTTGGCCATCTCTTTCAGCCTTGGAGACTCCGCACTTCCTGCTCCTCCTGCCTAGAATGTTCTTGCACTGGCTCTTTGTACAGCTGGATTCACTTTGGGAATCTGCTTAAACATCCCCTCCTCCAAGAGGCCCTTCCTGACGATTCTATCTCAAATCCCATTTCTGTCCCTCAGAGCACTTATCACAGACTGCTATCATGCATTCATATATTTGCTTTGCCTGTTTATGGCCTGTCTCTTACAATGGAAAGCAAGCTTCATGCCATGGATGATCTTCTCTATCTCCTTACTTTTGCATACCCACTGACAAGAACAGTGCCTGCTCATGAGAAATACAGGTTTAACTAATTCATTAGTTTTCCTTTTTATTTGCTGTGTATCTGTTTAACGCCATTCATCAGACACCTTTGGGGGCATCTGCTTAGATCACTCCCCACCTAATTCACTTTAATAAATTTGGGGCTTCCTGGGGTCAGGGATTATGTGTTATGAATTCATATCTCAAGGGCCTAGCATAGGGCTTGCACATAATAGACTTTCAATAAATGTTTACACCAGAAACCAAACAGTGATTATTATTCCAGGGCCTTGAAACGACTAATTTCAAAAAGAAAAAGTCCTGAAGCACATGGAAACCCAAACGTTTAAGCAAAAAGACAATGGGTAGTCTTGGATCAACAACCTATTGAATTGTAAGAGATCCCAAAGACAGGTTCATCACTGAAAATCACCCAGGGTATCTGATCTTTTGTTTGTCTTATCACCAGAAATGTAAAATGAATGATGGAGAGATGCAACATACTTTTCAACCTGATCCCCGCATTAGCCAATTCTCAACTAACCTTACTAGATAATTAGCTAAAGCTGCCCATTCTTTGACCAGGATAAATAAGAGAATTATCTGTAAAGATGGACACATACATGTGTGCATGCACGTGCACACACACACACACACGCACTCACACACACAGCCACCATGCATGTCAGAGTTAAAAACGCAATGGAGCACACAGGTGGACTAGACTCAAGACATGAACTACATCTTCAGAGTTCATGGTGCTGTTACGGACCTGTAGCAAAGGATTTTTAAGGAGGGGCGCCTGGGTGGCTCAGTCGTTAAGCGTCTGCCTTTGGCTCGGGTCATGATCCCAGGGTCCTGGGATCGAGCCCCGCATCGGGCTCCCTGCTCAGCAGGAAGCCTGCTTCTCCCTCTCCCACTCCCCCTGTTTGTGTTCCCTCTCTCGCTCTCTCTCTCTCTGTCAAATAAATAAAAAAAAAAAAAGTTTTTGATGTAGTGTTCCATGATTCATTGTTTGTGTATAATACCCAGTGCTCCATGCAGTACGTGCCCTCTTTAATACCCATCACCAGGCTAACCCATTCCCCCACCCCCCTCTGAGACCTACCTTTTAAACCTTTCTGTTTAGCATGCCAGTAAATTCTCCATTTATGTGTGATTTTGCTTAAGCCTAGTGGAGTTGGTTACTTTGACCACTCACAATTGCAAGAAGGCAGAGAAATACCCAATAACAGAGCAAGTCGTTGAAGGAAGTGCAGCTTAGAGTCCCCTGGTTTAGCGTCCCTATCTCCACTGGCCATGCACATGTAACCAACATGAAAAACACTTGTCTCTGGGTGCCCTAGTTGGAATATCCACGCTAAGGAGTTAGCAAGCTAGTAGAAAGGGGTCCTGACTTGACTACCGAAGTTCAACATTCTCATCCCACTTTTACCATTAATTTTGAAGCCAGGCAAAACAGACTTGAGCAAGTTATTTTGCTTTTCTAAATATCACTTTTCTCGTCTATTACCCTGATACAGCTTCCCTCCATCTCAGAATTAGAACAGCCCATCCTAATCAGAGGGGTGGTCATCTCCTGATGGGGATGAGATAAGGTGCCCGATTCACTTAGAAGCTTTTGTGGACTGCGCTGATTCTGCCCCATGAGAAGCTGCAGTAACTTTCTGCACCACGTTATATTCTCAGTTCTGTTGGATGGGGTGGGAGGGGAGATGGGGATAAGTTTAATAATGCAAAGTCTTCGATGTAGCACCTGGCATTCCATATATGAATGCTGTTTTTATTATTTAACTTGGGCTTAATTTATATATATATATATAAATATATACATATATATTATATACATTATTCAGCTAATATTTGGGATTGTTTTAACAGATGACTTTAGACTATATATGTGAAAAACACAAGAGGAAGGTTAAATTCTGTTTTTTACTCTTGTTGTTATTATGGAATAGGAGGGAAAATTGTCTGAACCAGCTATTGGCTGGCAGACTCTAGGTGTCCGTGCATGTTTGAAAGAGAGACTCGGGTCAGCAAGCAGAAACAGCTGCTTGAGGGTTCCCACACTTGGGAAGAGCTTTGGCGAATGATGTTATTAGGTACCGGTAGTTCCTCGTGGCTTAGAGGGAAATTCATTTTAGGTCCCAGGACTGGAGACTTCCGAAATATTGTTCAGTACCTTGCAGGTCGTTCTTTACAAATTCTGATACTATGATGCCTGCTGGTTATTATGTCCTATAGGAGGCTTATTTTTTCTATTTATTTATATTTCTCTAAACTGTTTTTATTATGTAAATATCATATATACATAACAGGGAAAATTCGAAACTGAGGGAAGCGAAAAGAAGAAAATAGCAACCAGCCATACCATCTTGGTGTGTATACACACTTCTAGAAATAAATTGTGCAAAGCATGGCCTCTGCAGAATGACTTTCTGGGTTCATATTCTGGCTCTCTGATACTTATTAGCTCATAAATTTTAGGAATTTTTAACCTTGCTCGTCTTCAAATTCATAACATGCATCATGGGGATAATAATCATACCTTTCTTCATATCATTATTTTTAATATATTTCAAAGGGGACCTTAGTATATATTCCTTTTTTTCATTTATCATCCCTTAATTGATTAATATGTTGTGAATCTCGTTCATGCCCATTATTATATTGCATTTCTAAATTCAGTAAGACTGAAGGTGGGTCACTTCTTTGTTAGAACCTAAGTTCCATGTGGATAAAAGGTCACACCAACTTCATTTGTTGTTTTATCCAGCATGAGGCCCAATGCCTCGCCCTTCCTAAGCAACTCCGTGCATAATTATGCGCTGCTAAACTCACTTCAGACTGGCCATGTCATCACTTCAATACAGTTCAAGTTCTGGAAATCAAAGTTGATGAAAATGCAAGAGAATGAGGTCACTAGTTTTCCACTCCCTATTTAAAAAAAAAAAAATCACAACTTGGAAAAAAATGTGTGAATCTTCAAGTGGTAAAACATACAGTAATATCTTGTGCAGAAATCTTGGGAAGCACCCACACTTTTCAGAAACAGAATTTTCCATTATCGTTTTCAGGAATAGAGAGAATTACTTAGAGAGTTAGGTGTGGAAATAAAGGTAAGCAGGTGTGCGTGTGTGCGCGCGCACACAAGCAGAATTAGCTTCAAGCTTGCAATTGTATCAGCCACTGTCTGTGGGAAGGGCTCAGTCAACTGCAATGCTCACAATACACTTGTAGCACTCAATTGAAGTACATGCATTTTTGGTTTGAAAAGTTATTTTGAAATTAGACTCTGTTTTCTAATCTCAAAAAAATTGCTGGTTGGATGATTTTTATTTCTTTGTAAAATGACAAGTGATACTTCAGTTTTTAGCAAAAGGTTAATGTTAAGTCTCCAAACTTTATAAATTGTACTTTCTCCATAAAATAAACTATTGCATGCTGGTGTGTAAGATTAGCGAGAAATGTTCACACTGTTGAAAATAGATGGATTTTGCATTTCAAGGTGACAAGTGCAATGTCAGACCCAATCAATCGATCACTGCATAATTATTATTGCAAATGATCCATATCCATGCCGCAAACCTTAAGGGGAATTTAATGAAGCAGTAAGCACATCAATAATAAGATCCACTTTGGTCTCTATTAAATCTCATGATTCATAAATATCCTGGCATGTTTTATTCTTCTTTTAAATCCTGTGAAGACATCTAAAAAGTGAATACTTGAAGGCTACTATTTAACACTTCACTAAAGACAATTCTAAGGCTTTCAGAAAGATTTAGGCTCAATATCAGATCCCTCTTCACATAGAGGCTAATGGAATCCAATAGTCTATGGATATATACAGAACAGAGTTCCTCTACGAAGTTAGAATCAAGGTAGACGTTTTCATCTCCCTTCTCAAATTTGAATTTTCATGAGGAAAGCCCCTGCAAATAGCAGCTGAGCTGGTATCTGATGCCTAAGAGCGAGAGGAGTATTTCTTTTTGATGAGAGAAAGAGCAGACTCTGGCAGGAGTTTGCCTGCCTACACTGTTTTGTTGTGAATTAGGTAAAGGCACCCTTCTCTGGGCAGGCTGGAAGGTGTACGAACTGACAGCTTATCTCATCTTTGTGCAAAGAAAATGGCACCCTTGCCTCTGGGTGGATGCAGCTCCAGACTGTGGTACATGGTTTGATAAGGGGGGCAAAGGGGAGCAAAGATTAGATTTCATCCTTGGCTCCATGCCTGGGTACAATTCACCAACTGCACAATCCCTGGACTTAGGATGCAAACAGACCAGAGCCAAATGTTTCTGGTTTAGAAGTCAGAAATTGCAAATCATTGCTGCTGATGCTGGGCAGTAGCCAAGTTCTAACATCAAGAGGGGCTGGGAATGGGAACAGGCTTGGGAGCAAACTCCGCATTTATCTTTAGTGGCAAACAAACACTTTAAAAAAATACGCCATACACTGAATACTTAGTCTACATGCCTTAAAGTCTTGCTCTCACAAAATGCATCTCCTAATAACCTTATGATAAACTTTCATCTTTGTCTTAACAACTGTTATGATCTTTTCAAAAAGTGTCACTTTTTAATATGTGGTTTACTTTCCTTCTATACATGCTTTTGAGTGTATAAACTTAGCTACATCTCCCTCTCTGAGCCCCTTCTTGCATCTAAAATACTCTGATGTCACTTATGTATGCACTGCTATATTCTGTGATCAGTATTATCAATGCTCTGGAATGGAACTCGGAGATTTCTTGCCATCGCAAATGAGTATTATTTTTTTCCTGAATTCCATCTTATTCAATGAGTAGTGCATTCTCCAATCACAATGCTGCATCATGAATTCCTCCAGGCTAAAGGAGAACTGGCACAGCACGGGCTGAGTTTCTGTCTGTGCCATGCTGGTGCAGAAAGGATAGATTCCTAGCTATGGGGATGGGTCCTACACAAGCCAAGAAATGTCTGTATGGAAACTTCCAAATGAAAGCTTGAAAAAATATTTAGTATATTTAAATAACTTAGTACCACGTATCCTTGTACATAATTTTTTTTTTTCCTGTGTCTCTGATTTCCTTGGGAAATACTCCTTAGTTGGGTCATAAAGTACAAGCTTTTCTGTTTTTAAAAAATACTTTATACTTGCAAGCTAATGCCTGAGAATGAGTACTGTCAAACTCTGGCAAGCATTCAGTATATTATCCTTAAAAAAATTTCTCTCAATTTGAAAAAAAAAAAAAAACTGGTCTTAGTTTACATTTATTTGACATTGGGGAGGATGAACATAATGTCCTATATTTATGGCCATTTGATTTTTCCATCTGATTCGTCTGCTTATCCTCCTTTGCCCACTTGGTACATTTTAAAGTCGTTACTGTTCATTTCATTAATATTTATCATGGACTATGTTAAAAAAAATCCAAAAATAAGAAATGGGTAAGTAAATTATATTATATCCAAATGCTAAAAAATGACACAAACTTTAAAAACTCATATTTTCAAAAATATGTAGTAACACCAGAAACTGTTTGTAAAATAATTTGTATTTTGAAATTATATTTCTAGTGTGACTCTAATTTTTGAAGGAAAAGGATATCCAAGTAAATTCAAGTATATTGATCTTTTAAAAGATGCAGAAATACATCAAAATATTAACAGTAGTGAGTGATAGGTTTGGGAGATTAATGTTCTTATTCATATTTCCAATTTTATAATGCCCAGTTATAACTTTTGTTTTCATAAAGAGAATAATCATAATTCTTTTTTAAAGGCGAATACTTTTCATGGGCATTTTCTTCTACCCATTTTTCAGGATGTAGATACAAAGACTCGATTTAATTCATTCCTTTACAGCCAAATTTAAAATCTGCTTTCATCTTCTGTTTTCTTTCCTCTTCACCTCTCTCTGAAGCTTTTTTCCCCCTCTGCTTATGAGTTTTATTTAGTAATGGGGGGGAAAGGAGCCTAAAGTCTCACATTTCAGAGCAAAGCACTGGGCTAAGCAATAAAAATGGTTCTGTCAATTCATCCTCATGCTTTTTCAAGTATTACCCTCCATTTTAAAGTGGGTTTAGTAAGATGTCTGAGGTCACACAGTGAGGAGCTGGTACAAAATGAATTTGAACCCATATCGAGCTGGCTCCGAAGCTCCATGCTCTTTGAACCATTTCCCACTGTGGACAGATGGGGGAGTCACCCCTGCAGCTGTGCATACCCTCACTCACCCTTGCAGGGGATTTGGTTTGTTGTACTAACAGTGGTGACCGTGGTTATAGGTAACTTTTCCCTAACACCTACTACCTGCTATGTATGATTTATGAGGACCCTTCTTGCAATGCATCATTTGATTTCACCACATCCTTTTAAAAATAGTGCTAGGAAAGAGTGACAGGCAAAATATTTAGCAAGAAAGATCATATAGGCATTGACCCACTAGAAGGAAGGAGCAACTAACAGAGAAGGCTGCTGGCTGGAAGGAAACCAGGATGGCCACTCAGCAGTCCAGCTCAGCACCAGATAAACGGCAACCTCATGTGTTAGCATCAGCCTGAGTTAAATTTGGAGAAACTGAGGGTTACGTGTATATAATACTGGAAGGGCCTGATTTTGAAAACAGTCCGATTTACCACAAAGTCCATGATCTTAATGATTATAATGTCTTAATGATTATAATACACTAAGAAACTTGTTATTACCTGCATATGATAAATGACAGGGATGTTTGAGTGCCTAGGCGTGTGTGCACGCACAATTTCTTTTTGTCATAAAGTAAAGTAGGCTGCTTTTGGCTTAATGTTACAAATGACAGAATGGCATAAGAGTCTTTGCCCCTTTCATTGGTTTAAAATATTGAAGGCTTCAGGGAAAATCTGAAGCTATCACACATATGAAAACAAAACCAAAAAAAAAAAAAAACCCAAAAAACAAAAAACAAAACAACAGCAAAAACAACAAAAAAACCCAAAAACACCTCCCTCCCGTCTTCCTCTCAATCCCCCATTAACTAATTGTGTTCCTGTTCTCATTTGTAGCACTTGCCTCTTTGATTAGCCTTTTAATTTAGCACATTAACAACACTCTCTTTACTTGAATACTCCATCACTGAGCTCATTTAAGTCAAATGCCCTTGAAGATACTTGAAATTCCTAACAACACTCACCATTATTAAACAGTTTTGTATTTTTGATTGGCAACCAGAGGTGCTTGGTACTGGACAGAGCGAACCTTGTGGAAAGCACTGTGATTTATTCAAGGAGTACCCATTCCATTCTCCCCAGCTCTGCAGGTGACCTCGGGATTTCAATGTTCCACACACTGTTCCTTTTTTTGAGTTTCTCCTTTATCCACCCCCTTCCTCATCAGAGTTTTTTGGTAAATAAGCAGGAGAAGCCTGCTGATTCAGCATCCGTGAAGGAGTCATTGTAGAGGTCTGAGGATCAGGTTTCTTTGAAAATAGGGATCCGAGCTAGATGTAGTGAAGCTGTGGGTGTAGTACATACGTGGGCTTGCCTTTGATGAGTGGCAGCAAAGTCAAATTGGGTAGAATTCAGTTATTTGTAGCAGATGGAGAGGTGCTTAAGATCCTAGGAGTAAAACAACTACTTAATGCTCCAACTCGCTCCAACACTTTTCAAAGGAAAAAAAAAGGTCACCCTCTTGTCTTCTCCCCAACTCTCTGTAACTCCTCCTGCCCCTTGCTTTAACTCTAGAATGCATGGCAGGTGTGGGTTTCTGATATTACACGAAGTGCTATGCAGCTCTAACCCAGTGTGATCTGGGTTCCTGCACCCCTCAGAACTCTCTCTCTGGCCACACTCCCTTGTGCCCTGAGCTTCAGCCAACCTGGCCTTCTGGAACTTGGTTGCACTCAATGTCCTCCTTGCTACCACCTCTATCTAGCAGCGTCCTCCCTGATAGCAGCCTCCTAATCCCCAGGTCTCAGCTGAGAAGATCCCCTTCTTGGGTATACCATGCCTGATGTCACTATTCCTAATACCCCTCCCATTATGGTACTACCCAAGCACCCTTGTGGTTTGTGTCTTAGCCCTCATTATAAGCTGCAGTTATAATGTTTATTTATTTGTGTAGTGGGCATCTGTTGTTTTTACCTAACCAACATTTATTTCTCCTTCTGGTAACAGCTCTTTAATATTTCCTGGGAAACCACCTCTCCCCTACTCTCAGTTCATGTTTTCTTGGAGCTGAGCCTACTCTTAGGTTCCGAATAGTGAATGTTTTACCCAGGCATGGATATTAAGTCTCAGGAATCGGTTGGGGGTGGGTAGGTGACGCGCCTGAGGAGCGACAGAATTGCTCCCAGAACTTCTCTCAGAGCCCCCTACTTCTTGGATGAATGCGGTCCATCCATTGGGGCTGCCATCACAGTGGATGTCAGCTGGGAGCCACCAGTGGCCATCTTAGCCACCTTGTGGGGGAAGCACACAGGAAAGTGGACCTGAGAAACAAAGCCTGAGTCCCAATGACATGACTTAACATCCAGGTGCCCTTAAACACCTATCTTTGGACTTCTCAGATATGTGAATCCATATATTCCCCTTTTGAACTCAACTTAGTTCTGCACCATGAGTCTTAGATAAAACCCTTTTTCTACTGGTTTTGCTCCTTTGTTACCATTTGTACTTTGTTTTGTTCTATTTTATCTGTTTCCTGAACTCCATGAGGACTGGAACCATAACATGCTCCCTCTGTCCCCAACACTCAGGGCACACGATATCTGACACATTAGAAATTCTCTGTAATTATTTTTGAGCAAATGAATGAAAAGAAAACAAATTTCTATTTGTTTAGTGATACATCAAGATCTTGTAAACATAATCATCATCAATAAACATACTTTGAGCTCCCACCTAGTGTGTATCACGACATCCCTGTACAGAGAAGAAGACAGAAGGCTCGAGACACTTCCTCCATGAAAGGACTCACAGTACAATTCAGAGAATTAGAAAAGAAACAGCCAAATGTAAGAGAGCATGCAACTCCAATTCACTGATAAAAATTTAGCCAAATTTTCATTTTGTCATGGGTCCTATTAAGACAGAACATTTTAGCTAGAACAAATTACGAACTTTGCCAGTAAAATATAAATAGATTTGCAAATAATAGAATTGCAGGTCACTCTTTAATAGTAAAAAGACTATTCTGCAAGGAACATTTGCTTTGGAGGTATTGGAAAAGCAAAGTCTGTTCTTCAGGTATTGAGAGATGGGGGCAAAACTTTTGGGTAACCAAAGAGAACAAATAATCAATATATTATCCATAGCAAGTTATTTAAATATAAGCAGAGAGCTCTTCCTGCCCCCACCCCACTCTTTTATATTCTGCTCTTATCAAAGGCCACCTTCCATCTCAGCCATACCACCTAATCCACTGGCAGACACTGGAGTGGGATGAAAAATACATCAATAATAAAAAACTGCAAAAGGGATACAGAAATCGCCACATCAAGGTACCTAGAGGTGTCAATCCAACATATAAAATGCGAAAGTCTGACTCTAAGTGATAAAACCATGAGGAACATGAGATTCAGAATGCGGAGATGGCTGTGGTGTATGCTCTCCAATGCATATCACCACTTGAAATAGCATTACATCTCTGCCAACCATTTCCAGATCTTCCTCTTCCTTCCTACACCTACCTCTCCTTCCCAATTGTTTTCTGGCATTTCTACCTAAGATGCCTTTGGATAATAAATGGAAAGCACAATCTACAATTCTTCCTCTACTTGTCCTAAAAGCTTCATGTTCCTTAGTTGTCAAAACAATGCTCTATTGCTTCCCGAAATTATCTTGTTGGTATTGAATATCAATTTTTCAATTTGTTCTTCTCTGAATGGGGACACAAGGTTTGTACAGAAACTAATTTGCTTATGTCGTTCAAACCTGCATCGTTTGATCAAGTATTTGTCTGGAGGTTTGTGAAATTTTCTAAAGGTGTATGTATGAAACACTGCTCCAAATGTAAAATGAAGAATAGAAGGGCTGCTTCACATTAAGTCGGTTTTTTACCATCTGCCAGAGCTAAAGAACCTGCAGAGTTGGCCAGTGACCGTGTTTAAAAGTTAAACATAAAGCCTATATAACCCTTTTATATCAATACACATCAGGTTTTGCTTTATATATATATGATGTATATATATATATATACATGTATATACACACATATATGTGTGTGCATGTATGTGTATATACATACATACATATTGACATATATACATATCAACATATCAATATCAGAAAGGACTACAAGTCTTTATACATATATATGTATATATATATACATACATACATATTGATATATATATATCAATATATCAATATCAGAAAGGACTATAAGCCTCGTGCTGAGAATTTCCTACTGAGAGAAAGCATTGGCCCATTTTATTTTGTTTCCTTCGATGTAATGCCATGTTTTGCTGCCCTATATAGATGACCCATTATTTTTGCAAGAATCTTTAGACACAAGAATTCAGTGAGTTTAGTGTCATTATTAGATTGGAAAGAAAAATGGATGGGGCTTTATGATACGAATCACTTCACAGACAAAGAGGAATGTGCATGTAAACAGAATTTCAGAAAAATATAAAAAAAGTACCAATCAATTTACATCAATGGCTTCTGGGTGCTCAAGCGGAAAATAACGTATTACTCCCTCTGCCAGAGAGTCTGCAGTGAGTAGAGGCCATGAATGGTTAAACCAGAGGGAGAGAAGATGTAAGTCATAAATGAGCTCCCATTCATTAACTTTTGGTCCATCCAGTTTCCTGCTCATCACCCAGAAGGTTGGGATGCTCATCCCAATTGGCCTTCTTGTATGTGAAGAGTATCTAAACAAATGGGTACCTCTGACTCAGAGATGCTGGGAAACCAGCTCTTTCCAAATGTTTAAAAATATCTTTTAGCAACATTACAGGTGTTCCTTTGTTGGACTGAAGAAGACGAGGTGGGCTGGCTTAGGAGGAAGAGAATGGTGGTTGAAGTGTTTGAGAGAATGGGAGTATGTTGGGAGCTCTGAGATGTCCCTGGGGATATAGAGACAAAAGAGGGGATTTCAGTATGAATTACAGTCAAGAAAGATAAGAGATGAGTAAGGATGGGATTCTTCATCATAGTAATTGGCGTCGACTGGGTCCATTTTTCTGAGCCCCTAACTAAGACATATGGTGACCACTCTGGGTGCCAAATAAACTCACCAGGTCAATAGAAACGAATTTCTGGGAAAAGGAATCATCTTTGTATTCCTGAGGCATTTTGCTACAAAGCAGTCCAGTCGTAGAAAACATAGAAATTCTCAGCTTCGGGATAAAGCACTGAAATCTTTCTCCCCACAACAGCAACAGCAACAAAAAATGTTTTCTTTGGTTGCCACCAGAAATCTCTAGCACCAGTTCCCACAAAAAAGAAACCATTCGATTGACGGGCCAACGAATCTGGGGGAAAACAGAGCATACTCAGGCCTCCAAAGCAGAACTAAGGAATCACAATGCAAAAGGAGGCCGTCCTAAAGTTAGATTTGGCAAAGGAGAGCGAATATCGGAGGCAGGAACAAATAATTAGCAAATCTGCGAACTGCAGGCAACAGGTGATTAATGTTCACCATCGACCTGCCATTTTCAGCTCTTCCAAATTCTTAGCATAGCCTCTGCCTTGCTGTGTGTATTCCCCAAGGCACAGCATAATGACTGGAATACAGTCTGTGCTCAATAAAGGCTTCATAAATAATCAACAAACTGAGCGACTGAATGCTTCATGTATATATTAGCACCATGCTAGGTCCTGGGAAAGATTTATACAAATAGAGGCAACTGGCAATTAAAAAATGGGTTAAACTGTGGATTACCTGTACACGGGCACACCATCCAGGCAAACATGAAAGATGTTGCTGTGGAAGGTATCTAATGGCACCAAATGTTAAGTGATGAAAGCCGGTTACAAAACAGTAAGTTCTACAACAGTGTTGTCTCATTTTTTTCAAACAGAATATTCCCTCTCAGAGGCTTTCTTTTTCCCTTCTTCACATTTTAATGTATCTGAACTTGAGATGTGTTTTACAATTGATATGGCCTTTTGGTGTGAATGCATTTCTGCTGCTACACACAGAAACAAACAAACCACAAGCCCTCCTACTAAATCAATGGTATGCCTTAAAATCCTTATAATCAATGTCGTTTCCAAATTGGGAAAATAAATGTGCATGCACTTATGTGTGTGTTAGAAAAACATAAGAAATTAGTGTTAATATTTGGGTATATATCTTAGGCTCTACAAGAGTTAGTGCTATTTATTTTCTTCTAGTTGCCTACTTTTACTGAAAAGGGCATGTACTTTGTTGGAAATAAAACGGCAAGAAAATTGTTAAAATAAGAGGAAGAGATGTTGTTCTGCCCCGAAGGGGTTTAAATTAAATTGGTTTGATGACCCCAGAACATAAAACAACCTGAGTCTGTATCTATAATTTATGCATAAACTCTAATCTATGCAGAAATTATAAATCTGGCATTCTATAACCGGTTTATAACCAATTGCTAGAATTCGGAACATAGAACAGAAAAAGCTTTAGGCATTCGGGAAAGAGAATGGGCAGTTCAGAGGAGGTCCCCTCAAATGCCCGGCATGGGGGGTGAAAATGCAGGAGACAGGCTGATAGTTCAGCTACTTCCAAAGTTGGCTAAGAGCAGTCTGAGAAAAGAATGTTCTGGCCGGTGGAGTTCCTGCCAAGGGTAATGCACAGTGGGGGATTCCAGACCCCCAGGATCCTGTAGATGCATTTTTGTTTACTCCTTCTTTTTTTTTTTTTCCTTTTTAGTGACTGAACTGCATTGTCAAAAGCAGCGGTGCCGCCTACTGGGGTTACTGGTTTCCTCCCCTGCCTATTCAACATCACTCTGAGATTCTCTGAGATTAGATATGTATGTATAAAACTCTGTTTATAAAAGGATGCGGAAAATCATATGATTAAATGTGATAAGATGATTAAAATGTGATAAAATGATTAAAAGGTTGGGGCGCCTGGGTGGCTCAGTTGGTTAAGCGACTGCCTTCGGCTCAGGTCATGATCCTGGAGTCCCGGGATCGAGTCCCACATCGGGCTCCCTGCTCGGCAGGGAGTCTGCTTCTCCCTCTGACCCTCCTCCCTCTCATGCTCTCTGTCTCTCATTCTCTCTCTCTCAAATAAATAAATAAAATCTTAAAAAAAAAAAAAAATGATTAAAAGGTTAAAATAAAAATGGCAGTATTTTAACTACAAGTACAAAGAACAGAGAAAGAGCTCTTGGTGCACAGGCGAGAAAATCTGAGTAGAAATAATAAAATAGAAATGGTTCTCTATTTTAAGAGGGAAAAGTAAAACAAACAAAGTCAAAAGCAAATACCCATCACAGTGGAGTCTCATTTGGGGCCCCTTTGGTCCAGGACCTGAGGAAAAGAGTAGATAGGACCTTATCTCCAAATTCGACGAGCGAGTGTCAATTGGCAGTTTGTGCTGCCAGCCCTGGGAAGGCACAGCTCATCTGTATCCCAAGAAAGACTAATACTGGTGCAGGTGAATCAGCACCGTGGAGTTGGAGACTGTACTGGCCAAGAGGCTTTATCTTACTCTAGGGGATGTGTTGCCTGGCACCCTGCACAGATTCGGGCCTCAGTATAAGTGACTTCCTGCTTTTTCTGGAAGTCCCCAGGTACCCCTTCCACGGTACCCAAGTTTGGTGACTCAAAACTGCTCAGAGGTTAGCAAAACAGTGCCAAAGAACTCAACTTTCTTTTCCCTGTACACCACCTTGTCCTCACACTGGGGAAACGAAGCACAACAGAAACTACAAAACTTATTTTTTTTAATAGGAAAAACTTCTTAAAGAAATTTAAGGAAAGGATATACAAATGTTAGATGGGGCTGAAAGACTTCAGTGTTCCACATCTGCAAATGCATTATCAGACTGGCTTATGGGAGCTAAACTGTGCTTTTCATTAGTACTCTTCTGGAGCATTCCATTCACATCCTGAGAAGACAGTCCACAAATACAAAAATGATTGAGTGGGTATAGAGGAAAAGAAAGAGGATTCTACCCCACCTGATCCCACACCTCCCAACGAAAAGTTTTTAATCCAAATAAAAACATACTCGCTGAAATCGTGTGCTATTAAGACAGGTGCACATCAAGAGACTACTTAACACATTTAAGAAACAATGACAGGAATAAACTGGATGCCGGATCTGTTTAACTGTGTCTCCATGTCCCTTCATTTTCATTTTGATAGCCGTGAGAGAGCGGCAAACACTATTTTCATACATGGGCATAGCTGAGACTCATTTTCCTCAAGCCACACGAGCTCTAAAACAGAGATATCAGCCACACTGAGAGTATCTTTATTTACAGACTAGAAGGCAACAGCAGAGCCTCTGCATTAAAAAGGAAGAAAAGAAAAGAATGGATAAACCCTCCAAACCTCATAGCGTTAATGCTAGCTCGCTAATTCATATCTCCTTAAACAGCATGGATCCAGCTGTTCCCATTTAAAGTCTCTGCCATTTTTTGAATGCAGACCAAAAAATCTGAATTAAAGATGTAAATAGAATTCCTGAGCACAGGGCAGGAAGGTAGTAGACATTTTTCAATTTGATAAATGCAGTTAATAAGAACACGTAGCACCGAAAAGCATCGGTCAGAAAGAGGAAAGCAGGAATTGGGGGGTGCAGGTTTTAAAAAGTCACAGACGGACTAATTACCAGGAATTGGGTTAGCCAGATTTTAGGACCTAGGAGAGGGCCCAGGCCAGCAATGCTTTCCCCGCTGCATGGAGCTGCAAACATGTGCGTGTGTAAGAGCCAGCAAACTTAATAGAATCAACACCACCACTTAGCAACTCAGAGAAAAAGTGTGACCAGCAAACCATTACTCACCACAGTGGAACTGAAATTTGTTTACAATTAGCCAGAATCCACCCACAAAACAAAAACCAAAATAGACTCCTTCTCTTGAAATGCTAGCATACTCATTTCTTTAATAACTGATGCTATGATCTCATGTGACAAATTTTCCTAGTGCTTAGAAAAAATCAACATTTGTAAGCATTCAAAATTATAATCATTTCAGCCTCTGCCGTCACAATTAAATGGTATGAGAATTCCAGTGTCTTCAGGTAAAACTATCTCTGTTATGTTCATGCTAAGTTTATGCTATTCAGTAGTTTTGTATTTCCAAACACGTCTTTCGTGATAGGCAAGTTTGAAGAGGAAACTTGCCCTAAAATGAAAACAAAATAATAATAGAGACAGTCTGTCCCCAACTGGCAGAAGCCATTGTATTGCATTGTGCAAAAATAAACCAGGTGGAAATGAAGCTAAAGTCACTACAAAGGAAAAGGTCCACAAGAAAAGAGGAGGGAAGAGGGGGGAAAAAAGTCTAAATCACAAAGCTCACTGAGGGGGAGGCAGGCTGAGACACCAGCAGAGGTCACAGAACGACTTGATTAACAAAGAAGTCGACAAAGAGCTTTCTTCCTTCCAGCAAAGGCAAGTTCTTGGATCTGAGTTGAGCTAGAAAAGTAATTGGAGGGAGGGGAATAAAAAGGAGGTTTTCTAAGTATGCTGAACAACAGAAACCAACACTGATGCTGATGCTGATGGAAAAGACAGAGTTTGACGTGGCACATGCCTCCCTCCCTTGGAAGAGGGGGACACCCGTCTTGCACAGGAGATCACAGAGCTGGGTCTTGGTTCCTCGGCTGATAACGGCACACAGATCCTTCAGTGGCCAAACTAAACCAGGACGTATATTTGTCCCCAAAACATGATTAAGGAATTTTTCTAAGCCTTTTGTAGCAGGTTGCTATTTTTCTAAATTGCCTCAACAGTAAAAATTGTAATTCGTAACTACTGGTTTCCACTTCCGTGTTTGTATGTGAATGCCATCTCCTAACACAAACACACACACACGAATGGTGACAACATACCTCTCCGTAAGCCCAGACAAGTACAGGGAAATCCACCTTTTTTTAAAACCAATCTTGTACAATACACCCACACGAACACACACCTGGTTAAGGTAAACACAACACGCTGTTCTCATCTACAACACTCGGCCCCAAAATGACAAATAAGTAGTCACTTGTGAGAGAAAACAAAACAAAACAGGACGAAACAAACAAACAAAAAGCACCACTACTCAGAACAGTTCGTTCTTGGTAATTAAATAAAATTCCACACAGCTACAAGTGATGCAGAATTTGCTTCATGTCTGAACCGGCTTTTCCAGACCTTTTCTTTCTGTTCTTTCTTTCTCTCTCTTCCCCCCCTCCCCCGAATTCACCATCACAGTGTTTCAAGAAAAGAGAAAGCCATGCATTCCCCCACACATTTTTTTTGTTTCCTTTTTGCAACTGAAAATAAAATTGCAGCTTCATGCTAATGAACCAGGTCTTGCTTAAACTCCCACTGGAAATGCAAGCACATGTACTATAGCAGAGCAAGATGATTCTGCCACAAGCGTAATCACCTTACACAAAATGCGATTACTCTGGGCTGCAATCTTTATCCCCGAAGTCAATTTATTAATCAGAGAGAAAGAGAGAAAAGAGAGAGAGGGGGGAGAGAGAGCGAGAGAGGGAGAGCGAGAGAGGGAGAGAGA
Source organism: Phoca vitulina (assembly GCF_004348235.1). Classification (NCBI taxonomy): domain Eukaryota; kingdom Metazoa; phylum Chordata; class Mammalia; order Carnivora; family Phocidae; genus Phoca; species Phoca vitulina. Next base: position 713,737 of record NW_022589769.1, on the reverse strand, counting down.
GAGAGAGAGAGAGAGAGAGACTACCTACCCACAAATACATCATCATCTTGAAAGAGAAATCAAGGGCTCTCTGTCAGCAAACAGAAGTCTCCTTACTTCACCAAGAGTATCTGGAAGAAAAACTGAAACCAGTGGGTAGAAAATCTTGCCTTTTTCCTGTCAAGTCCTCAGAGCCCCTCTTCTTTCCTTACACAAGGTTTGGTGTGCTTGTTTATGAGTTTATGAGGATAGCATTCCTTCAGTGGCACTGTGTGATGTGACTTGCTTCAGGCTGCCTCTCTCTCTCTCTCTCTCTCTCTCTTTCTCTCTCTCTCCCTCTCTCTCTCAGTCTCTCTCTCTCTCCCCCCCCCTCCCCTTTTCCTTCCTAACTCTTGCCTTTCCTCTCTTTCCTGTCAAGGCTGCTTAGGTAACAAATTCTTGGTGTGGCTGCTTAATGAGCAAATCCGGACACTTTAGGCAGCCAGCAAGAGTGCTGAGAACAGACCCTGGTGATACGCTGGTAGTATTAATAATAATAGCGATGGTGTAATCATAAACAGGCGTGCACTACACCATTTCCTGACGGCTGGTGGGAGGTTCACGGAAGTCCCCACTGGTGGAATTTACAGGAAGGCGGCCGATCCTCTTGAGGCAAGTGCATCGGCACAGAGCCGGTGACTCTGGGAGGCCAGCATCTGAGATTTTTTTTTTTTTTTAAACTCAAAGTAAAGCTCCAGCCGCAGTGAAAGGAACATGTGCAGCAACCGGCTTCCCCTTTATCTCTTTAAATGTACTTCAGATAAAAGCAGCATCCAGTCTGGTCAAGGCCTCCCCAGACTCATTGCTCTTTATACCCCACGGCTCAGCACACTTGTCTACAGCCATCTACCGACTCGGCCGTGTCATTGCGGGCTCCCAGGCTGCCTGCTCCCGGAGCTGCAGCTGCCACTGCCCATCGCTGTGCAGGGGCGGCCGCCTCCCTGTGCAGGCTCACAGCCAGGGTGTGTACCAGGACGGGGAGGGGAGGGGGGGCGGGGGGGGGGACGGCCACTGGGGCTTCTGTGCCAGTTCAGCAAATCAAAAACAAAACCAAACCCCACCAGCTAAACCCAGCAAATGGAAAGCCTCAAAAAGACTTGCTAACACAAATGTTTAGCCTTCCTAACCAACAGATGGAGATTTGGAGATTATACATATGCCCTCATTAGGAGACCAGATTTTGGGGTGTGTGTGTGTATGTGTGTATTTCTTCTTCCTTCTTCATGATCCTTTGTAATTGCAGACCTGGGAAATTTTGCAGTGTGCATAAAACTTGATCATTTTGACAGGCTCTCCCTACAAAAATCCACAGGCCTGGATGCACAGTTAAGATTTCCTGAAATTATCCAAATTTTTTTTTCTCCCCTGAATCAATTCTCCTTTATTAGTTGTTCTTTTTAATCCATTTTAAATTGTATACTTTATCTTGAAAATTATCTCCATTACTGAAATACATCATGAGCGAGAGGACGGGGAATGCAATTTGCCCAGCATATTAATTGATGCAGTGCTCAATTATTGATATATGGATAAAGGAGAAATTAATATTAAAATACATCTCATACTTTAGGGGAGAAGGGGAAAAACGATCTCTTGCTGGACTCTGAGTTTTGACCATTAGTTATCTATTTACACATCACACAGAGAAACTGCCTAACTGAGCCCCTAGTTGATTTCTAAAACTGCACAAGGCAAAATGTCACCTAAATAATTAAAATGCATTAGCTAAATTGTGGAATCATCTGCAGCACCGGGCAGGTGGCAAAGCACCTGTTAAAATAGCCCATAGGTAGTCGCATCAAGATGCATAATGGCCGAGCAGTTTGGGGAGAAGCAATGCCAAGCCATGCCATTACACCAACAGTGATGGAGAGATCCTCGGAACTAGCTACCTCTGAGTGGCAAGAAAATAACCACACAGTCACCAACTGGTAAAATCTCCACTGGGATGGAGAGTAGAGCGGTCAACTGTCCCGGTTGGCAGAGGCCAGGGGACCTCCTGAGATGCAGGTCTTTCAGTGCTAAAAACAGGGCAGCCCCAGGCAAACCAGAAGGTTGGTCACTCTACTTGGGAGAAGTACTAGACACACTTTGTCATTACGGTTAAGACAGATAGGGAATCCATCTTCCTTATTATTTTTGATGATGGAGATCACCTCTATGCATGATCTCCACTAATTCTAGATTCGCACAGAGGACAAAAATGTGTCCTTCCTGATAGGAAAACTTGGGGAGAAAATATCTTTAAATATTTACATGCATGTGTTCATTTATTGATTCCACAGATACTCTACTGAACACCTGCTTTGTATCAATCTCCATGTAGGTACTTGGAATGCAGCAGTGGTGAATGCGTGATGCAGATGTTTCAAATCTGTAGACAGCAAACAGCCTGAAGATGCATTTCATTGGACCAATACATTTTTTGTCATATTTGCCAATATTTAAAAAACAGGAGATTTCTAATGAAAACCTGGAAGTATAATTTTTTTTTTTGGAAATATTAGATGTGAGCAATGTAAGAGTGACATTTTCACAGAGATGACAATGGGCTCATGATGAGTTCTCCACTATCTGCACCGCTCCCGGTTGTCCCTGAGATCAGATGTTACTGGGCTACTGGATTTGCTAATTTGCCTTATGGGCCTGGCCCTTGTAAGCGTACAAGTTTGTAAATGCCTCTTGATCTGATCTGGGATGTAAGAACACGAACACACACACACACACACACACCCCCTGCATTTCAGATATGAAGTTTATATACAATGTTTAAATGAAATCTAGTACTTATTTTATCTTCAGTGTTTCCTAATCTGAATTAAGATATTGGTACATTATTGGGAAAAGATAATAGATAGATAGATGATAGATAGATAGATAGATAGATAGATAGATAGATAGAAGAAAAAAGAGGGAAGGAGAAGGAAAGAGAGGGAATATATCATGGTATGTGTATATTTTATATTCACTCTATGCTCATTTTCCACAACGAGAGTTACAGGGCACCTATCTATCCTATTATATTGGGTAGAAACCTCATTTCACTTAGGGCAAGTGAGCTCTGGAGACCTGGTGGGATCTAGTCCTTGAACCTCAACTTGCAGAAATGTATCATCATTTCAAAATTCCCTCACCTTCTCATAGGGGCACTGACGTCAGTTAATTGTTGCATGGAGCTCTAGTTACTACAAGTAGTTCCACTGCAATCAACTAAAGGAAACAATGAGTCTCTTTAAGTTACAGGTTAGTTGATTTATGCAAATTCACACTTTCTTTTTCCTCTTGAAGGTGTTCACAGCAGGAGAATTTGTTCAAATATTCAAATGTTTTTATTTCCATATTTTTTCCTTTCTTCCCTCCACCATCACTGCCCCCAACTCCATTTCGTGGCACAGGCAATACAAAGATGTAGAAGTAATGGTTTTTTCTTTTTCCTTAAGTCTAAGTCAAGTAATTTGTAAGTGAACCATCTGACCAGTACACTGCTGTGTTTTATTTAGCTGTATCTGAACATCTTTAAACTTGAATTATGCTCTCCTGGTCACATAGTCCCCACATGTCTTGATTGTACGATACCAGGTCTGCCTCATTCACTCACTTGTCTGTTTTGTGGGTGTATGAATGACCTTGGGATCAGAAGCCCATGGGAGAGATCAGAGCAGGTGACCTGAAAGGTGAGTGGGAGAGAGAAGAGTGTCTTTGAGAGATAACCTGGTGGGGAGAAGGAGCTCCAAAGATGGCGAATGAAGCAGACATCTCTGCATCTGGAGAACAAGGTGGATGCACATTGCTCCCAGGCAGGCTGGATGCTAAGGGCCAGGGTTTCTAGCTTCACTACAGAGCCATCATTGATAAGAATGATAGAGAAATAACTGAAAAACCACCAAGCCAAAAGAAACCATGGGCATCAGAAAGCTGGTGTTGCCATGGTAGCCACTACAACGGATGGTGATCCATGACCCATCCCCAATGCCTTCTTGGTATTGCCATTTGTACCTCCAGACCCTTGCACATGCCTAGGAAAAGGGAGTACTGTGAAACAGTTGAAAGTGAATACTTTGCCTGATGGAGAGGATAGGAGACTAGATTTAAGCTGATTCAAAATAAATAATGAAATAAATTATTTATTGCATATCTTAGTTGATGAACTGATTTATCACACAAGTTCAAAGAAAGCTAACAAGGAAATATGTCTGACCATGGAGAAGCAGATGCACAGTCTAGACTTGGTAGCTTATAACAAATCAAGGGATTGGTACCTATTATTTCTTGGGGTTTTTTTTTTACATTTAATCTTCAGCTTCTGATAGCATAGAGGACTCCGCTGATTGTGTTTTCTCTCCCTCTTCTCAGCTTGCACCCATTCATCCTCCCACCTGCTTGAACATGTGGCCCCTCCGCAAGGAATGAGATTCACCCAAGATGGTGAAACATTTTATCACTGTGACACATGCAGGAGACAGCTGTTTCCCATAAATCAAGGTTGGGAGGTGTTACAATTCCTCTACTCTGGAGTCCAGAGGTTAAACAGACAGAATGGAACATTCAGTGGGCTGCCCCCTCGGGGGGTGTCAGCAAATTATTTCTATGTTTGAAATTCTGCTCATAACCAAATTGATTATTCAATCAATTCCTCAAACCTTGTTCCTTGAAATGAGCAAACTGACATTTTCTATTTACTGCCACCCCCAAAACTTCCATTTTAAATCATTTTAATAACAAAGTAAACACACTCAAATATTCAATTCAAAACCAATTTTCCCCCCTTTGCAACCTGGCTGGTAGGCGAGGAGCTGCTTTCACAGTGGATACATTTAAAGCTCCTCATTCTCATGCTCAAATAGGAATTATTTTTAAATAATCATTTCAGTTATCAATTATCAGCTTGACACCAAAATTAATCAATTGCAAAGCAATGGCCTAAAACCAACACTGATTAAGCTGCTGGTGACCACTCTGTGTATGTAAGTGGCTTCTAATCTGCTATAGAAATCAAATACCACTGTGGTATATTAGATGATACAGCACAATCAGCACTGGACTTTCAATTTTATGAAAGAAAGTCTTCATTAAAAAGCTGAGTTACTAAACACTAAACTGAATGTGAAAAATGACTTGAGAAACCCAACGTAATCAGTGCTGGGACCTTTAGTTAATATGGTTTTACAGTGTCCTCGCTTGACACTATTTTCTGTGAGAATGGAAGACCTGAGTAGGTAGATCAATTTTGAGCCAGAAATTTTTAATTTTGTAGCAGCTACAGTATCCTACCTCAAGGCCAATGTTCCACTAAGTCCACAGAGCATTTCTACCCCAGGGGATGGCTTCCAGAAAGGATCTTCGGCATCCCACAGAGACATATACCACCACTGCCATTAACCAGACACCAAGAGCATGGGAAGAATCCGATCATTTCTTCTTCCCCTTAACAACACATGGTTGTCCATATCCAATCCTGATCTCTCTGGCCGCAGAGGCAAAAGCAGATTCTTCCCCTTTAGTGGAAGTTCCAGCAATTCTTATTACATTATCCTAAACTCTAGTGCCTTCAAGGAATATTTTAGGCCACCGAAAAGACTGACCTCAACAGAAAGATGACTAGGCACACGTTAATCAGTAAGGACTGTCCTATTCCTACAATCCCCAGGCCGGTAATTACTCAAATCATCCACATTAATTAGGCCAAGATCATTAGTATGATTTTTAAAAATTATTTATTATGAAATATTTAACATAATTATTATGAAACATGAACAATAATAAAGCCATCACTTAATTACCCAAGTCCTCACTGGAGATACAGAATATGGGTGCAAGAAAGCGCTCAATATGTACTGAATCAATGAACAAATTAATTAATAAGTGCATATGTATTGCCCTCCATATAAAAACTGTTGCTACTTCTGTTCTCGTAATTAGTGAGGAATGAGTGCTTTTCTTTTGCCAGCACTGGAAATTAATTTCTCTAAAGCCAGGCACATCCTCCTTCGGTTTCCCCGTGAGGAGCAGCCAAAGTTACACTGGCCAAGGTTTAGGATACAAACTGCGGTAATAGAGTGGAAATTATACCCATGTTCTGTCTCTGAATAGGGCCAGTGTGGCTAGAGCCTGAGACTGGCAAGGCGAAGAGCAGTATATAATGCAGAGCTTTAGTGATCATGGGGCGGAGTTTGGGTTTGGCGCCAAGAGCCATGAAAAGCCACCAAGGGAATTCAGCTAGAAAATGAATTATATCCAAGGTCCCCCTGACTGCTGACAATGGATTGTGGCCCTGGGGCAAAGTGAGAGGGGGAAGGCCAGTCAGGAGTTGGTTGCAGGAAGTGTGGTGGCCAGGAGCACGTTGGGGACGGGGAGGGGTGAACCACGTGGTATGATGAGCGATGCAAAGCGTACCCTAACACCAATGGTTCATGTGGCAGCCAATTCCAACATGTTGACATGCAGCTGGACAAAATCAAGGACGAGCGCACCCCAAGAGCACAGGGACCAGAGTAAGAGGACATCGAAACAGCAAATCACAGAGGAATCTCTGAACTGGCCAGAGAGCTTAAGTAACCACAGCGACAATGATCTGCAAACTTTATAACAAACATGAAGGAGAAAAACACCCATTTCCTGGGGACTACAACTCTGTTAAATTTGTTCAATACAGTCATTTCTTTGGCATTGAAATCATAGTGAAGGCAGTTCTGCTGGGATAAAGACAGGTTACTCATTATGAGGTCTTGGGCGTCAGAAGAAGCTACAGGAAGATGGGCAAGGCATTGGAGGGAAATAATGTATTTATACCCGTGTTCAACAATCTGCCAAGATATTGGAGTGAGTATCTCTGCAATTGCTTGTCCAGACTGCATGAAATTATCAGAGATCAACACCACCCTTCTAGTGGCTTCCAAAATTAAATGGAAATGGAACATTTTATTTACATCACCTTTAATTTTTGATTGAGGTATTGTACTGATACAGTAAAGTGCACTATTTAACTGTAGTAAAATATATATAACATAAAGTTTATATTTTAACAACTTTAAGTGTACAGTTCAGCCGCGTTGAGTGGGTTCACACTGTTGTGCAAACATCATCTCCATCCAACCACAGAACTTTTTCATCTTGCAAAACTAAAATCTTGTATCCATGAAACAGTAGTTCCCCACCGCCCTATCCCCAAAGCCCCTGCCAACTACCGTAAAGTACACTAACTCCATTCCATAAAGTGTGCTAATCTAAAGTGTACAGTCTCACACACACCACACAGCCCTCTATATGACTGGCGCCCAGATCAAGAGTTTGAACATATAAGCCCCCCAGAAGTCTCCCTCCTGCCAAACTGGGCACTGTTTATTTTTCTCTCTCATCTTGGTTCTCTCTCCATCATTATGCAAAAGCCTTTAAGAGGTACTTATTCACTATGGCATTTTATTTTTCTTTATCCAGAGGGAGAGAGCACACGTGACACCTCCCGTATGTTCTCCAGGAATTTACAACCTGACTTTGACAAGGAAGGACTCCGAGTTGCTGAATGTCTCCTGCGCCTGGGGCTTGTGCTGGATGATGAAAGGCAGGGGTGCAAAGTATAAAATCGGTTCTGCCGGTGCAGGTCTTCCCACATGAAGCAGGTGTGTGTTGTTCTAATTGTGCCTACCCGGTGTCCCCCACACTCCCTCTAGAAGCACACACAGCTCTTCCCTTGGGAAGCATCCTCCGAAGAACCCTCAGTGTGCATGGCCCCGTCAGGGCTCAGCCAGATGTAGGAGTGGGCTGGTGATACTGGGCTTTGCAGCCCCCGCCCACAAGGATTGGTGTAGAGATGGGGAGAGCAGTCAGTGAATCTGGCTCGAATCCTACATCTGACCTCCGACATCTGTGCAATCTTGGATGTGTTATAGAACTTAGTTGGATAAAATGGGGGAGAGAGTCGCCACATCATGGAACTGTGGGGAGATTTAATGAGATAATGAAAGTGAACCTGGGATGTAGCCTGCTGTAAGCCTCTGCAAACTGTGCCCATTAGTATGAATGTTAACACAAAAATAATCACTATTTTAATTTTTACATTAAAGTGGACAAAAATAATACCACTCTAGCCTGTGTGCTCCTTGAAGACAAGAATACTGTCTTATTTAGCTCTCTGTTTCTAGTGTTTGACATATTATGGATCCTTAGTGAACATATGTTGGACACATAAACAAATGATGTCATTCCGTTTATAGATTTTGATCCTGCTCCCATCCCTTTCCCCCATTTCTCCTTGCTCTTTTCTCGATAGCTATATGGATTGGCTATCAACAAAGTAAAAAATGTTATGGTTTAGAATTCTGATCACCCCTTACCCCCTCCATGCTGTGGTCCAGGAAGGGGTCTGAGGCTCTCTGGTACAGAGAGGGCTGGGTTCCCAGCAAATGCTCATGTTCCCTCAGGACCAATGAAAGCTAAGCAAATGACAGAACAGGGCCCCCGTTACTGTGGCTGGGGGACTATGTGGCATAATGTACAAGAATGGAAATCTCCAGCTACCAAGGGTTGAAATGTGTCCCCCAAGAAGATACGCCAAATCCGAATGCCCAGCATCTCACAGTGTGACCTTATTTGGAAATAAAGTGTTTACAGAGATAATCAAGTTAAAATGAAGCCAGTAGGGTAGACCCTAATCCAGTATGACTGTTGTCCTCATACAAAGGGGAAATTTGGACACAGAAACAGACATACAGAGGGAAAATGATGTGAAGAAACACAGAGAGAAGACGGCCATTTGACTGGAGTGTTGCATCTACAAGCCAAGGAACACCAAAACTTGGGGGCATACACCAGAAACTTGGAGAGGCAAGGGAGGATTCTGCTGTATCACTGCCAGAGAGAACATGGCCCTGCAGACACCTTAATTTCAGACTTCTAGTTCCAGAAATGTGAGACAAGTATCTGTTTTTTGTTTTTTGTTTTTTTGTTTTTTAAAGATTTTATTTATTTGAGAGAGAGAATGAGACAGAGAGAGCATGAGAGGGTCAGAGGGAGAAGGAGACTCCCTGCCGAGCAGGGAGCCCGATGCGGGACTCGATCCCAGGACTCCAGGATCATGACCTGAGCCGAAGGCAGTCGCTTAACCAACTGAGCCACCCAGGCGCCCCCAAGTATCTGTTGTTTTAAGTGACACAGTTTGGGTACTTTGTTAAGGCAGCCCTAGGAAACAAATACACTAGCTCTTTCTGGGGTTCTGAGGCTCCCTGAACAAGAATGTCCATGTAGTCAGTTACAGACAGGAGAAAAAGCCATTTCACAAAGCCAAGCCATGTCTGGGTTGGGTCATTTCCTAAGGTGATTCCTAGACCGATTCACGGACGCTGTAAATCCCTGTCTGGTGGACGTCAGGTGCTTTGACAGTTCCGTACTCCTTCCCCCTTCTGCAAGAAAACTCCGATTGTTGAAATCCAAAGAGTGTGAAGATGGAAAACAGGAACAGCCGAGTTACCAACCTCCTGCACAGGTAAAAGGAAGGGGTGTCAAATGGTATAGGAAGGTACAGGCAGGGAAATCTCAAAGATGCCTGCCTGTGTTAGGGCGGGTGGAGGGAATGCCGCAACCATGGGACCCAGAGTGAGCCAGAAAACACCACAGACCTTGCATTCACTTTCTCAAGACTTGTCTTAATGAGTTGAGGAAATACTTTGGCTCCTCAATAAAAGCAGAATCTCAAGTTTCGTAAAAGGGATGCAAAGTGGCTAATGGACTGGGAGAAATTGGTTGTAGCTGAAAGCGCGTTTCAAAAGTACATTTTGTTTATATTAAAACCTCATTTGAGTATCAGTTCAAGGAAAAGCTGCTAACAGGGCAAGTTTAATATGACTAATACTCGCACAACCTCAGAACATTCCATTTCCATCCACCCAAGAGATATAATTTTAAAAGCATCTTTACGCCACTAATATGGTAAGAGGCTACTAATACCATACAAATTATAACAAGAAGACACAAACACGATACTGAATATTTGCTGAGGAACTTAGTAGCAAATTTGATCCTTGTACTAATATGATGATAGGTTGCAAATATTTGCATTCCACTGCACCATCTCCCCATTAGTCCCTGTTTATGATGTTACAAATGGCACAGTTATTCACAGATTAGTTAATCTTTGAGATCATGCACCCTTGATGCTAACAAATACACCGGGGCTTTGCCGCCTACATGAACCTAAAATTCTCATTCGGCTTAAGAAAATTCATCACGTAAAACTCATTGTGTTTTGCAAAACAGCATTTACTTTGGTCAAGTAAACACAGGGATCACCCATATATTTCCAAGCTACTGAACTGACGGTACCTTGCCCTCCAACACCAAGACTTCCCCTTCTGGACCATCTGAATGAGGACTAGCCTCGCTAGCGTGCAATGTGCTGCTAGCTCCGAGGAATCGTTTCCCCGGGGCTAAAACTCCACGGGCATGAAGAGATTTCTGGGCAGAAAATTATAAGCGCATCAAGAGAAGTCTGTGCAAGGAAAACCTCTGGGGTCTTATCCACTAAATGGCCCTGTTCCATGAAATCGGATGGATGACTTACTCACCCCTCCCACCCACACCTACCAGCAGTGCACACTTCCAAACTGTTCTAGAAATGCAATGTTTGAAAATTGTTAGAATGTAAGTGTTTAAGGCAACAACCAGCAGCCTGTTCTCTGGTCTCAAAAGATGTGACACTACCAAAGCTGTACAAGAAACGATGTCATTATCCCCAGGGCTCGCAAAAGGTAAGCAGGCGGGCATGTGGACCCTGACACTGGAATGGGAATTCAAAGTGGTGAACGCACAGTATGTGTAAACTGTTACGAGTGATTATCTTGGTTGGTGATGAGAAAGTGGCATTTAAAACTGTTTAGTTTTTTCTCTGGGTTGTTACTTCTACTGCAAGCATTTGAAGAAATTCAAATATTTTCAGGGGGTCAAAGAGCTGATGCATTTGAGTGAAGCTGGAGGAGCACGTGACATAGGTTTTGCATATGAAACATTGGAAAATATTCTACATTTCCACAAACAAATTTGGTATATCCCATATTATTTTTTATGGCCCATGTGACTCTTCCTGGTCTTTTCTTTTTCCATTTTATTTTATTTTTAATTTTTTATTGTTATGTTAATCACCATACATTACATCATTAGTTTTTGATGTAGTGTTCCATGATTCATTGCTTGCGTATAACACCCAGTGCTCCATGCAGAACGTGCCCTCTTTAATACCCATCATCGGGCTAACCCATCCCCCCACCCCCCTCCCCTCTAGAACCCTCAGTTTGTTTTTCAGAGTCCATCGTCTCTCATGGTTCGTCTCCCCCTCCGATTTCCCCCCCTTCATTCTTCCCCTCCTGCTATCTTTTTCCTTTTCTTTTTTTTTTTTTTTAACATATAACATATTATTCATTTCAGAGGTACAGATCTGCGATTCAACAGTCCTGCACAATTCACAGTTCTTTTTCCATTTTAAACAGAGTTGAGTAAAAGCAATTTTTTTCTTTTCCCTTAGCTATCTACCAAGAAAAAAAAAGAAAATGGCACAAATGTGAAAATAAATAGCAACTGGCAAACTATAGTATGAAATCATCTAAATAAGCAACAGTTAATCATTTTTTTAATATTTTATTTATTTTTTAAATATTTTATTTTTTAAGTAATCTCTACACCCAGCATAAGCTCGAACTCACACCCCAAGATCAAGAGTCACACGCTCCACCACCTGAGCTCCCCAGGAGCCCCAACAGTTACTCGCTATTGTTTCCATGTAGGAATACAAGCCCTGAATTTCTCAGATTTGTATTTGTTTTTTAAATAAATTTTTGTTCTTTTAAAGAGAAGTCAGAAATTAGGATGTTTGTACGAAACATCTAGATTTCTAAATATTGGCAACTCTTTTATTTTTTGCTATCATTATGCATGCTAAAGAATTGTCCCAAAGCAACACAACTGCCAAACGTTTCCCACACACAACCCTTTACTAGAGTTCTCATTGGCAACCTGTCAGGGCTCTATAAAAATGTGTTAACTAAAATTAATAACTGTCAGCATATAAAGATTTTGGTCATCACCAAGCAATGAAGCACGTTTACTGTTGGTATGTCCAGGAGAGGGGTTACATTAGAAACTGTCCCCATTATATAGTCAATCCCAACTACTACTCCATATATAGGCAATATCACTACTTATACAGCAGAACAAGACTATCTGTGGTGAGATCAAGTCCAAAGTTTCAGCCCCATTAGTGATCTGCTTCCAATAACGTTGTAACTACATCTTGACTACCATACAGTTCACCATATGCTCCGTCTACACTTTCGTGAGTCCCTTTGCCTCTTTACTCTCTTTTTCTTTAACACTGTGACTTCCCTTTGATGCTACTATGCTTCTATCAATGAGTCCTTCTTTTACCTCTCCTTACTCCCCTCACTTCCAGTTGCGGAAGTTTGTACAATGTTTCACTAGGAGATGACTTTATGAGTCTTAGTCATCTATACCCAGTTGCAGAGAGATGTTGCACAGTAGACAAATAGAGATTTTCTTTCCAAAAGCAGATGCCCCCTGTGTATCCTTGGTTTTGAGTAATTTCTTTATAAAGTCCCTAGGCATGAGACTTGTTTGTAGTTAGACTGTTTATTTTTTCCTATACTCTCAGGATTATGGGCTGACGTTTTCACCAAATTTGGCAATTTTTTGGACCTTACTGCTTCGGATATTTTTCTGTCTCATATTCTGTCTCTCCTCTCCATTTGGAACCCCAACTACATGTACTTAAATGTTTGATATTTCCTACAGATCTCTGAGGCTTTCTTCAATTCTTTTTCAATATATTTTTTTTCTTCTCTCTGTTCTTTAGTTCTACTCTTCTATTTTATCTTCAAGTTTAGCGATTTCTTTACTTAGCATTTTACAATCTTCTGTTTACATTTCAGGTAATATATATCTCAGTTCTAGAATCTCAATGTAGTTATTGTTTATAGTTTTCCTTTCGCTATTGAGATTTCCCATCTATGAACTTATTGTATCTTTTTCTTTAAATTCTTCAACAGTTATAATAGTTATTTTTAAAACAATTTGTCTACAAATTCTAACATTTGATTCACTTGGTAGTCTCTTTCAAGTGACTATTCTTTTTTCTTCTAATTAGTGGCCAACAAACATTTTTTTAAAGGGCCAGAAAATAAATATTTTAGTTTTTGTGGGCTATTTGGTCTTTATTAAAACTACTCAACTCTGCCATTGCCGCAGAATGTATGTAAACCAATAAGAATGGCTGTATTCCAATGAAACTTTACTTACAAAAGTAGGTGGGTGCCCCACAGGCTGTAATTAACCAATCCCTGCCCTAGCTTATTGTTCACATTTTTTTTTCTCTTTTACACATGTCTAACATTTTTTGGTTTGTTTTATGATGGATATTTTAATTGACACTAAATTAGGTTTTCTTCCTTTAAATGATAGTTGATTTTTGTTCTAGAAGCACTTCAATAATTGATACATGCTCTTGACCCCATCAGGCTAATTTTTGTGCTTGGTTAGAGCAGTCTACTTTGGATTTGTCCATAGTCCTAAAGCATGGCCTTTACTATAGGGCAGGAATTGGCTCACATCTTCTAAAAAGGGCCAGATAATAAAAATTTTAGGTTTGGAATGTGACATATGATCTCAGTCACATACTTTTCTTAATTTTTTTAACCCTTTAAAAACATTTAAAAAATATTCTTAGATCATGAGCTATACAAAAACAGTCCACCTGTGAGGCATAGTTTTCTGACCCCTGCTCTAAGACACTGTGTGATCTTTCTGGTCTTGACCGAATGCCCACAACATTCAATATCTCCATCTGGGCCTCAGCATCACAGTCCTTCCTCTCTACTAAGACTCACGTAGCCTGGGCCTACATGTACCAGGGCATGGAGACTTCTGCCTCCTACAAAGCCCTCTCCATGTCCTGCTCCACAAATTCCAGCCTCCTTACCATCTCCAACTCCTGTGCTCTGCCTCTTTAGCTCAGTGAAACTTCTGCCGTCTACTTGGGCTCCACTTCCCTGCAGCTATGGATCATAATTCTATGCTGGCCGTTGCCCAATGCCTGAAAACTTGTGTTTCATATATTTTGCCCAGTTGTAAAGCTGTTTATGGAAAAAAAAAAATTGTTCTATGGCCAAAAGCAAAGGTTTTGGATACATTCTAATACCTAGTTCTAGAGCAGCTCTCTGGGATGTAGGTTATCATTTGGGTCAAACTGTGTCATTGGTGCACATGCTGTTTCCTTTCAGCGTGCTAAAAAAAAAAAAAGTAATATCCATCTAATATTTTCAAGCATTTATTTAGTTCCTACTATGGTACAGGCACTAGAGAACAGAGCAATGAACAAGATGAGCATTGTCCCAACTCTAGCAGATTACAATATAAAGGAAGTGGGAAGGTAGAAGAGAGAGACCATAAACAAGTAAACAGGTAAATAAACTAGGTAATCACAGATTGTGGGTAAGTATAATGAAGGTAATAAGCATGGTGACAAAATAAAAATATGAGTGGTATTAATTATGCTTTGAAAGGTCATTCTGGCCCAGAAGAGTGAATGGAATATTGAGTGATCATAATTTATTGTCCAAACCAGACTTTTCTGGGAAGAATGTAAGTGCTATTCATAATCACACCAAGACAACAGTTGAATTATGACTGTTCCAGGCAACCCAGGATATGTGTTCACCCTAAAAGGAAACAAGAACTAGAAAACAAGTAAAATTGTTTGAAAGTTGCCAGGGTAATCACAAAGAGAGATCATGGTGGCCTCAACTATGTTTGCGAGAATGGATTTGAAGAGGAATTGACAGATTTGGGAGATATTACGGGTCTCAAATCTGGAAGTGAAGAAGATGCAGGAGTCGCATGTGACACCCTGGTTTCCGGCCCCAGCAAATGAATTGGGAGCTGTTACAAAGACACAGAACAAGCAGGGAAGACCAGATTAATGGGTGTGGGTGGAGGGGAGAGATGATGAGTGTGGATTTAGGTATTTGAGTTTAAGAAGATTAAGTAATATTTAAATTGAAATATACATTAGCCTTTTGAGTATCAAGACCTAGAGAGCTCAGACAAGATTTCAAAGTTGAGGGAAAAAAATCTCCTTTAAGAGACCTGTCCCAGTACCTGCAGGTAGGAGGGACTAAGCTCTCATAATAGCTCATATCATACCTACCGAATGGCATTTTCTTCTACCTTGCATTATCATTACTTATGTCTACATCTCACACCTAGCAGACTGCATAGCCTTTAAAGGCAAGATATTTTCCTTTAAGACAAGATACCTATATTTATTTTGCCTTAAAGCTAAGATATCTGTTTCCCTGGTATATAGTAGATGTTCAATATAAGGTTTTAGAATAACATAATCTATGATGCCAAAGAATGAACACTTCTCAAGATGGAAGCTTTAGCTTTGCTTGTGAAGAACCTATGTATTAAACCAGATGAGATTCACATTTCTCACTCTTGGGGAAAAGATGTGCTGATGAAGGGCCATCCTGTTTATCAGGAATTCTTTTACCTTAATGGAAAACGTTGCCAGAGGAAAAACTGACACCACGCCACTATGGGCAAACTGCACGCACTAAGGAATTTCCAAATTCCAAGCCGAGTCCTGCTCATGGGTTCATGATATCATCCCTAACGCCTCCCCCACCAACCACCATCTTCCTGGCTCTGGTTTTTGTTGACCTTAATCACTGATGTCTATATAGTTAGGAACCAATTCCCCAATCTGCACTACCTGAGGTGGGGGGGGGGAAGGGTGTGGAAATGACTAAACCTCAAATCTTTAGTTTGAGGCATCTTTGGGGAAATATTCTGGGCATGATGCTCTTGGCTATTTAGAAAATTGTTTCCTAAGGCTGTGCTCCCAAATCACTTTATGCAAAGGGAGATAGCTCTGCTTTAGAATATTTAGGAGCAAATAAGCAAAACCAGGTTAATCAAAACCACTTAAACGTTAACTCAGCTATCTTGAAAAGCATCCTATGTTTAATTCAGACACCTATAAAAACATGCCTTTGGCTTAAATATGTCAAACCATATATGCAATCAAGATCAACAGTATACAACCATTGAAAATAACTATAAAAATTGCCAAAAATATTTAAATCTCTAAGTTGTTATCAGCAGAATACTCCGTGAGTGTGCATATCTGTGCATGCACGTGCTGCATTTTAGGCAGACAAGCTTTCAGAAATCATGATCTCATGCTTTCTGCCCAGGAAGGTTTCTATATTCTTAAAAGAAACCTGTAAATTAGAAATTACATTGGAGCAAATTCAAATGTCCACACCATAGCAACAAATGCATTGGTCTCTTCACATGTGAGCAGGACATTGTCCTGTCAAAATCAAATGCCCCAATTACCCTGTCAGCTCAACACAAGTTTCCCAACTGTTGGGAAATGCAATAGGAGTGAAAGATCAAGCTGCAGTTTCTTTCGAATCTATTCAATAATCCTCAACTTCCCTCAAGAATAGCAGTGATGTATTATAAAAGAGAAGAAAAAGAGGGGGATGGGCTAAAGAATGATCACATAAGGGCCAGTGCGATGGAAAATCTACTACTCAGAATACCTTGCTTGATGCAATCATTAAGCTATGGTGTCTCTCAGTATGGTGATGGTAGTATTTCAGTATGGATCCACCAAAATGGGGTAAAATTCAAGAGCAAATACTACGTTTGGGAGATGATCTAAGGAAGCACCAGTAGAGGAATAGGTAAGGGAGATGCGGAATGGAAGAAAGCTAATAAAGAAGGGCATGTTAACATGCAAGAGACCACTGTGGGAAACTGGCACTTAATCCCATTGTGGAACTCTAGGCAATGATCTAGAATACATCTCAGAGTAATTCTACCCTAGGGATGAGGAAGCTGGGGTACTGATCCATCAGATCCCTGTCCATCCTGAGTTGAATACTTCTTTCAAGCTTTTGGGTTGCCTTGTGCATGAGTGCACTGCATCTGTAGCCAGAAAAACAGCCCCTGTGATGAGGTTCATCAGTGTTTTCAGTAAGTCATCTTTGGCACATGGAGGTGAGTGATGAGAAGAAATGTTAGTGCTCTGAAAGCATCTGTGATCAGCATTCCCAGGAGTCTTTAGAATCCTTCATTTACTCATTTATTCATGTGTTTCATTCAACACTTAGGTAACACATATAAATGATTATTGTTTAAATAATTATTTACATTTTCATTACCTACTTATACACTTTGTGAGTAGAAATCAACAGAACAAGTAAATAATAAAACAGTATCAAAGGGTCAGTGCTCTTAAAGACAGACATTCCTATAGTACTTCATCTGTCACTGCTGGACTTAAATAAGAAAGAACCAAATGCCAACAGGAGATGTGGAAGAATAAGTTCAAAAGGCAGAACATGGGTGCGCCATTAGCTACCTTGGGCTGCTTTGGATGGTGGTTCTGGATGCTCTGGCCTCTCACTTTGGAAATTCTGCATGAAAATGGAGGTGCCTAATCCCATATCACAGAGTAAATGTATGTAATATGTGAAAGCCCAATAGAATCAGTCCATGTAGAGTAGGGATGGTATATAAAAATAGTGTAACAGGATTTTGAACCACATGATCTTTGCTCACTGGTGTTAGACCTAAGGATGTTATGTTACATGGTAAATGGGATTTTGCAGATGGAATTAAGATTATAGGCCTTAAGATAGGGAGATTATCCTGGATTATCTGGATGGACCCAGTGTAATCACATGAACCCTTAAAAGCATAAGTGGGATCAGTCAGAGAGATGCAATAGAAGAGGCAGGAGAGATTCAACCTATGAGAAGGATTTACTCTGCCATAGCTGGCTTTGAAGATAGAGGAAAGGGTCATGAGTTAAGGAATATGGCAGGTTCTAGAAGCTGGAAATGGCCTTTGGCTCATAGCCAGGAAGGAAACGGAGACCTCAGTTATAAACTACAGAGAATTGAATTCTACCAATAGTCAGAATGAGCAAAGAAATAAATTCTCCCCTAGAGCCTCCAGAAGAATATAGTCTAGTAAGCACCCTGACTTTGGCCCAATAAGACCTATGTTGGAATTCCAACCTAAAGAAGTGCAAAATAATACATTTGTGTTGTGTAAACTACTATTTTTATGGTAATTTGTTTAGGACAACAATAGAAAACTAATATGAATAGATTTCAACATGAATACAAGCTCTGATCTGTTCATTTTGGCTACCTAGAAAAGCTCTGTTTAAATTAAATTTCACAAGGTCACTTTCTGGGTTCGATGGAAAGGAGCCCTTGATCAGTTGATAGGACCAGTCTCAAGAGACATAGATGGCTAAGGGTGGACACATGAACTCTACCTTCGCCATGCCTGGTATAGATTCTCTGTGTGTTTCTTAAGTAATAGAAATTTATTTTCTCATAATTCTGGAGGCTCTAAGTCTGAGATGAAGGTGTCAGTAGGGTTGGTTTCTTCTAGAGCATCTTCTCTTGCCTTGAAGATGGCCATCTTCCTGTGTCTTCACATGGTCTTCCCTCTGTGTGGGTCTGTGTCCTAATCCCCTCTTATTATAAAAACACCAATCATACTGGATTATGGCCTCTCATAAGACCTCATTTTACCTTAATTACATCTTTAAAGGCCCTATTTCCAAATACTGTCACTTTCTGAGATACTGGGAGTTAGGACTTCAATGTATGAATTTTGGGAGACACAACTCAACGCATAAAACCATGATAATTCAGGGTGTCTGGGGTGAGGCTAGGACATCAAAATGCTTTACGGACTAGGTTTGAGGAGATGGTACTTTTTATAAAGACTATACGTGGCCTTTGGAGGTTCCTCTGAGAAGCATTAACTAAGTGATGTGTGATAATCTCATTTCGACCCTCCTTTATCTGTACGGATCTGAGTGACTGAAAGGAGACCATCTTATTTGTGCAGAGAAGGAAAGGGTTCTGATTACCCTGAAACACAAGTCTCATTCCCCATACCTCCCAGGCTCATGATGACTCAAGGAAATGAGCAGATGTTGGTAAAATATCTAGCTCTGTGTGTGACATAAACCTACAGTTTCTTTGCTTTGCACTGCCAATACTAAAACGGTGGTGCCATTCCACAGAGGCATCAGGGAAGCATTTTGGGAAATGATACCAGAGTTGGCTTTTAGCAAACTGTTGACCAAATGCCTGGCTCTGCAGTTCTCCCAAGTTTAGTGTATTTCCCCAGTGTATCAGTAAGGATTCTTTGATCACAGGCAAAAGGAATGGGTTCTGACTAACATCAGCAGAAAAAGAGATCACTAAAAGATATGAGATAACCCAAGGGAGGGATGGGTAACCAGGCTTAAATGATAAAGAGAGGAGTCAGGGTGTATCAAAGGTCTAGCCCTAGGAACTACTTCCTCACCCAGTCTTACCAGGACATCGCCATTGAAATGAATCAACTCCAGCTTTCTATTGTATTTGTTTCCCTATTGAGTATCACTCCACTTAACATCTGCTATGGTTTAAGGGTTTGTGCCCACCCCCATTCATACAGTGAAATCCTAATGCCCACTGTGATGGTATTAGGAGGTGGGGCCTTTGAGAGTGACTAGGTCATGAGGGTGGAGCCCCCATGAATGGGATTAGTGCCCTTAGAAGAGAGACTTCACAGAACCCCCTCACCCATTCCACCATGTGAGGACACAACCAGGAATCTGTGACCCAGAAGAGGGCCCTAGCCCAACCAGGCTGGCACCCTGATCTTTGACTTCCAGCTTCCAGAACTGTGAGAAGTAAATTCCATTGTTTATAAGCCTCCCAGTCTCTGGTGTTTTGCTAGAGCAGCCCAAATGGATTAAGATAATATACACAGTCTTAGTAGAGAGAATCCAATTGACCTGCCGTGGCCATATCTGTAGCCCTTGGCTTAATTCCTTGTCCCTCCAAGACTGAACAGATGAGCAAAGAAAATTAACCCCAAAGGGACGATGGAACACTGGCTACCAGAGGGTAGGAATGTTTGCTGGTTGTGACAACAAACAAGCACGTGCCCACTACATCCACTATTTACTTGCACAAATGCACAGCCGACATGCTGGTTCTCTCAGGCCATGAATAAAGTGTGGGGGAGACCCTGCTGTCTCAATCAAACTTGACTTCTTCTGCCCCAAGTAGAAGAAACTACAGAGGACTTATTTAGTGGCTTCTTGGTCCATCCCCCTCCCTACCAAGTGTATCTTATTTTTCCTGGAATGATATTTAGATCTCAGAAGAGCAGAGCAGCAAGGCAAGTCCTCGCTGAGGCATCAGTCATAGGAATGAGGAGCAGCTATGACAAATTGAAATGTCAGCATTATTAGCAATTTTGCTGGAAGCTGTTTGATACTGATTTAATGATGAAACAAGAAATGGGGCAGATTTGCCCTGGAAAAGGGGATGATAACTAGGGATAATGGGCTAAAATTAAAGAGAATGAATATTAGACCAAGTGTCCTAAATATGATAACTTTGGAGTCTTCCCCAAAGAACGTGCTGAAATGCCTGGGGGGACTCAAAGGAGGGCAGACAGTTTATGTGCATGTGAGTTACAGGATTTTGCACCAAAGACACAGGGAGGTGGCCACCTGCACATTTCCTTATTTACCCGTGTCTCACAGTGAGGTTGGGGAAATCGAAATCTGTAACTAGCTGGCTGACTTCTTGATCCATTCCCCTTCATGCTCATCAATTAATGGCCTTGCAAATACCAGGGAGCACGGGAGATCTGTAAGGAAGAGTGTGGAATGCAAGGTCTTGTGAAGACAATACTCTTTTGAAAAATTAAGGATTTATGAATTTTTCATTTACTAGGTGAGCTGCTGCTGGAGATTCTTCTGGTGGTCTGAGTTTTTGCAGTTTCTACAAGTAGAGAGCCTACTTTGGGATAAACTCCCTTTGGTGGGAGAAAAATCACTAAAATGAGACCATTACTTATATAAGATTAAAGCAAGCATTGATTAGTTTTTCTTTTCATGTGTGTGCGCACACACGGATATATGTGTGGAACTTGCAAGAAACTGGGTAGAGCCACTGAGGGTGGGGATCTAAGTACTCTCCAAGTCCCCATGCACACTGGACTTCTGTTACCTCCTGAGCATTCAGCAAAGCTTTGCTAATCATTGGAGTCTGACTTTAGCTGAGTATTTGGGATGTTAATACGGAGGATAATGTTCATGCTTCCAGAGAATTGGTTCTGAAGACAAAATAATCCAGACAAGAAAGTTATTAGACATTTCTTTGGAAAAGAGAGTATTCTGAAGCAGCCGAACAACAGTGTACAGAGGACAAGGGCCAGGATGTACATGTGGGAAAGGTTACCCTCGCTGGGGAGTTCCCGAAATTACTTGTTGAGGGATCCCGAGAAAAAGGATAAATTTATTCTTCCATTCTAGACTGAGAGGATTTTGAGCCATTAGGGTTGGCACATAAAAATAAGTCTACTTCCACTTTATGTTTCAAGCCCTGTGTTGGCTATCCATACTTTAGAGTCATCTCATTTGGGATGAGAATAGGTAGTTTGTTGGAAGCCTATTAAAATAAGAAATCACCTTTAAAGTGATACAGAGGTTTCTTCAATCAAAGCTCAATCTGTTGATCTTTGATGTGAATCTGAGGTGTCTTCTTTGAGTGATTTCTGTTGATTGAGATTCCTCATTATCATTCCCACAAAAAACCTCATCCATATTTCATAGTCTCCTAGAAGGGTCAGCCAAATATGGACCAGGGGTTCTTGTAAATAAAGTTTTATTGGAACACAGCCCCACTCATTCATTGTGTCTGTAGCTGTCTAGTGCTATAAGGGCAGTGTTGAGTGGCGCAACAGAGACCCTGGCCCATGAAGCCTAAAGTAGCCATTATTTGGCCCTTTACAGGAAAAGTTT
This sequence comes from Phoca vitulina, assembly GCF_004348235.1. Taxonomy (NCBI): domain Eukaryota; kingdom Metazoa; phylum Chordata; class Mammalia; order Carnivora; family Phocidae; genus Phoca; species Phoca vitulina. The sequence continues at coordinate 691,812 of NW_022589769.1, read as the reverse complement.
GCCTTACAGGAAAAGTCTGATCTATTCTATCAGTTCCGGTTTTGTTTAAAGTGAGGTGAAAATTTCAAGACACCCTGGAAAGTTTCTGACTGCAGAATCTGTCCAGATTTCCAAGGGTTCTTTATCCACTAACATTTTACAGTCCTCTCGTAGCTAATCAGAATAATTGTTGAGGCTTGCTCTCATAGAATGTTTCCAAAGCATTAACTTAGTTTTCATAGAAACAGCTCTTTTTCTTACTGCACTCATTTTTCATCAGTTTACACAATATTCCACTAAATAATGTAATTACAATAACAACTGCAGCTGCCAGAAGCAGGTCTGGGAATAAATACAACTGACTCTTGGCAAGCAGACACCTCAGGGAGCAGAGAGAAAGGTAAGATTGTACAAAACAGCTACTTCGCAGGATGTCATGGGCACGCATCAGTATGTTTTATAAAGGGACTGGACGGGGAGTTGTTAATTTGGTAAGTTTGATAAGTGCACGTCAATCAGGTAAGCTTCTTCCATCCATGTGCTTTTATATAACATCTCTCATTTCAGGCATTTGTCAATTTCACATATACAATTTTGTCACGGTTATTTGACAAATTCCTGTCTTCTCTGCTAGCCTGTAAGGTACAGGAAGACGGGAATGTGTAGATTTGGGTATATCTCCACTATCTAGCACTGCGGTTGACATATGGTTCATGCTCAAGAAATACTTCTTGAATAAATAACTGAATGGAAGCAGGAACTCTATAGTCCCAAAATCATGAATGCTGTGAGGTTTCATCAAGTAATAGGGAGTTTACATTCCCTTCCCTGTTGCTGGAACAGCTGCTGGGGATGGGTTGGACTTTAGAAGGGGGTGGGGGCAGGGAGGCAGGGGAAAGGTGTCTCTGATTCTGATAGCTCACTTCCAAGGCAGCCAGGAAGTTTCATTATCTGATGCCTGGATGAAAGCAATGGGTTTAAGCCAAGATGATCATTAGCAATTTGCATTCTGCAATCCACATCACTCTTGTATCTAGCAGAAATGAGAAACTTGCTTCTAACTGGCAAATTAAATATTGATAATGCAGATCTGCTCGACACCATCTTTCACAAGCCTGGCACTGTAATTTCAATGTTTCTGAAACTTCGGTCATTTGCATTCCAACGTCACAATTTTTGTCATAACTGCAGGCACTCTGTAACACTATGTAGTTAATATTTGTCTTTCAAGCAACTCATTTTTAACCTAAATAGATGTATTTGCCAAGGAAACTTTGTGTTGCCACTGTAATTGGAAAACCAGCATCAGTAGTCATAAATAAGAGTTAATGGGAAGAAAATAAACCCATTCATATCTAACAGTTATTAAGAACCTCTTCTATACTAGAGAGTGTTCTAAGAGCCTCATATGCATTTGCTACTTTAATCTCTGTTTGCAGGGGCACATACATACACCGACATATGACTTATGAAATATGCAATTATCTCCATTATATAGAGGAGGTATTTGAGGTACACAGGATTTCAGTAACCTGCACAAGTAGTAAATTACAGTCTAGATTTTTATCTCAGCAGGGCCTAGCTCCAGGCCCCTCGCTCTTAACTACTGAATTTTGCAAACAATGTTTTTAGGGTCTAGATAGATGCTTTGGCTGCTGCAGGCTCCAAGCCTGAGGCACACTCCCTTTCTGTTAAAAACAGGGCTTAGGACCAGTGAGAGACTTGTCAAAGATACTGTAGTTTAAACTGAGAGTTTCTCATTGACATAAAAAGGATTGAGAGAGAACTGAAAAAGGAATCACTTTCTAAATAGTTCCCCCTTTCTTATTGACTAGATGTTCACCACCCAAAATCTGTGAGTACCACACACAGGGTAGGTGTCTTACACTTTGCAAAATGCTAAGCTGGACACTGGGTGTAGCACACCTATTTCCCAGGATCCTTTGCCTGGCTTTGATCTCTAGGTTTGGAGGATGCAGCATACATCCCTGGGGATATTTACTCAGCTGGCGATGGCTCTCTCCCTGATGATCAAGTCCTCCTCAACAGCTAGCCTTGGGTAATGAGGTTTATTTATCCTGCTTCCTCGGGCACTGATGATTGGACCAGAGTGAACAACCTGAGCTAGACTGGGCCAATCAGATGCCTTTTCCAGGAATTTGTAATCAGGAGGCATTAACAGCCCCTAAACCTGCAGGAACCTGCAGCATAAATCTTAGGGGCTGAAAGGTGCCACAAGCTTAAAAAAGGGAGAGATCCTTTTTCAAAAGAAAATTCCAGAGTGGGCCCACAAGGAGAAATCAAGATGAGGGAGGAAAAGAACTGCCTGAGTTCTGACAGCCTTCTGATGCTAAGCTCCTTGGGAGGCCTGGTTTGTATGCCTTTTCTGCTCAGGCTAACCTGAATCAGTCCTTATGATTTGCTTAGCTAAGTGAGAGGCAGTTTTCTTCTAAATACACCACCATGCCATCAACTATGGAACCTGTCCTTTGAGGTATTTTTTTTTTTTTTTTAATGTGGGGGGGTTGAGTGGGAGTAGATATACCCTGGATGTCTGTGTTCTCTGCCTGGTATTCCTAGCAGGAAGAGGGATGAGAGAATCATTGAGAAGAATACTGTATTTACAATGGCTAATATTGCTGATTATGAGGTGTACATTTTTTTTTGAAGTGTTTTACATAAGTCATTTCATCCAATCAACAATCCGGTGAGAAAGGATCCCCATCTTACACACAGGGAAACGGAAGCTTTGAAAAAGTGGGCAAATTTAGATCTGAGATATGAACTCAAGTCTATATAATTAGAGCTCCTAACCACCCCTAACCACCCCTCGTACCATGCTGACTCCCATGGTATCTATTTGCTGTATTGCTGATAAAGATTTTGGTCTGTGAACAAATAATGACCCGCCTAGGAGCCAAGCCTTTGCCTGCTTAGTAGTGTGCTAACCAAATATGTCAAACAGTCTCCAAAGTAACATCAGATACTCACAGCACAAGAGATCCCTTTGTAACCAAATATTTTATGTGAATGCTAGCAAACGTCATCATTTGATCCCCTACCCTATGACCATACCATCTTTCCAACTGATAGATCACTGAGGGAGACACAGGGCTACTGAGGTCACATAATTTCTCTCTCAGTTGTTTTTCTGTCCATCTGTCATTCCAGATGCCAGAACAGTAAATATTTTGTTTTGTTTTGTTTTTAAAGATTTTATTTATTCATTTGACAGAGAGAGAGAGACACAGCGAGAGAAGGAACACAAGCAGGGGGAGTAGGAGAGGGAGAAGCAGGCTTCCCGCTGAGCAGGGAGCCTGATGCGGGGCTCGATCCCAGGACCCTGTGATCATGACCTGAGCCGAAGGCAGACACGTAACCGACTGAGCCACCCAGGCTCCCCATGTGCTATATCCCCTGGGATGACTCATGGCTGTTGTAGCCAATCACTGAGATCCCAGGACAGTGGGAGTGATTGGCATAGAGATTGGCCAATGCAATGAAAGAGAACGTCTATAGAGAAGGCTTCCGGGAATGATTTTCCTCCAATTAAATGCAAGAGCTATGAGGAAGAACCTCCTCTTCCTCTTCCTCCCCGATGAGAATGTCATGTGATGAAGGGATGCTTGTCCTTCATCTTGGAAGAAGCAAAGAAAGGCCAAGAGAAGCACAGAGATTCGAAACCCCTGCACTAACACCAAAAGTACACCAAATCAGCCCTGGCATTGGGAGGCGATGAAATGTTTTTATACTTTAAATAATGCATAGCTTTTCTGTATTTGTAGACTATAACATCCTAACTGGGAAAAAAAATTAAAAACTGATGTAATTTTCAAGAGTGTTTCTCAGAGTGTATTCGGCATCCAAAAATGTTCTGTGATCAGATGATTTTACAAAACATTGCATATTATATCCATCTTCCTGTACTTCACTTTTGCACATTAAAAACTCTGAGAAGTCCTTCAGGTATCTAAAAAAAAAAAAAAAAAAAAGTTTGCCTTTTTTTCAACTTTTTAAAAGTTAATTAGAGAATTTGTTTTAGATTTGTAATATCTTATAGAACATGTACCTCGGAGTCCATTTTGGAAAAAAAATAAATTAGAATTTGTGAGAACGAGAAGGAGAGCAGAGGAAGCAGGTCTGGGACATGCCAGTCCCTACACAGTGCCCACACGCACAAAACAGAAAGAGCAGCTGTATCTTTCTGCATTAGCTGCTGTTTCCAGGAGGCCAAGAAAAAGGGATGCATTTTATAATTACCCACTCGCATCCCTGACTTCTGACAACGTAACAGAATGAACTAATGAGGAAATATAAACTCGACCACATGCCCATGGTCCAGTCATCTTGTACGGTAAATCTGGAAACACAGCTTGATTGCTGTATTTAAAACATATTTTTGAAAGTGTGGCTGGCAGGCAGGCACTCTTGAATGGTGATGGTAACTAAACAGATAACTATTTTTCTCCCACTTGCTCTCTTTCTAAGAAGACAAAAAAATGAGATTAAGGAAAATGCATTTCACTGAGATGGCCAAGTATTAGCATTTCAAATCAGAACCAAATTTCTTCTAGGGACCCTAAAAAAAAAAAAAGAAAAGCTATCACCTTAATCAAGAAAGTTCTCTTTTCAGGTAGTAGAGGGACTGAGTACACAGCTAGGACAGGAAGACAAGGAGGAGACAGAGTAAATATCCATAGATGTCAAAGGCCAGACAGCATAGTAACACTGGGCGTCTCCCAGGAAGGGACTAGGTGACTAAGAGTCAAACCAGAAAGGAAGTCTTCACTGCATTCCCTTTGGTATCATTTAAATTTTGAACCACAGAAATGGGTATTCCATCAATTTAAATGTGTTTTCTATTGATTCAAAACATAAATTAGTTTAAGATATAAAAACAGAAACTACAATAGCAACAACAAACAAAGCACCAATTCATGATATTAGAGATAATTTTATATGGGGCTATTGGAGCCACACAGGGACTAAACTATATGACCCATTATATCAAACCACTGCTTGAATTTATTCAACAGATTGGGGAGGGCACCATTCTTGTTCCTAAACCACACCCCTGTTGCCAATGTCCTCATCAATGCAAAATAATAAACCCCTCAAACTGCACACAAGCACTTCATTACCTCCGGAGTCCCTAATTTGCCAGGCGAGTCTCATTTGTAAGAGATTTCAGGATTATCTTAATTCTGAGGAGTTTATCAGGGATCCTGGAGACAAAAGCATGTATTCCTCTTTATCTAGCTCTGACCTAGTTCTGGCCATCGTCCTCATCCAAACAGGAAGAGAAATCTGAAGTTGCAATACATTATTTACCAGGATGAACCAGTAATTCAGACTGCAGGGAAAAGCAATAAGAGAGCTAGGGAAAGCTTAAAACATCTTGAAGGCTATTTCACGAAGGAGTCACAGCTAATGTAGGCACAGGTACTTAGGAGTGAAGTGGGTATAGATGAGAGGTTAACAGAGAGGGCCATGCTGAGAGACCACATAAAATAAATATGCATAAAAGAAGACATCCGCAACTCACTTCCTCAGTTTCATACAAGCAGACTCTGTTTTACACAAGGATTTAACAAACCTCATGCCAACGGCAATTGTAAAATGGAAAGAACTCTACAAATCATTGTCATCTTGAGACCGGCATTAAGTAAATGCTCTAAAAAGTTACAAGGCAGTGTATAAATGACATTGGACTGGTTTAATAAATTATTCTGATGCATTAGGTCCCTTTGAGCACAATGGTCCCCCAACCCCAAACCTCGCTGTGATGTTTTTAAAAGCAGTGGATTCCTCCAGTTTTTATAATATGGAAACATGATGATAAGGTACATTGTCCAGTAAAAATTGCCAACTTCCATCAGCGACATTAAAACTGGGCCAATTATGATTTCAAAGTCATCCATCCAAAACATGAATGCATTTTTAAAAAATACAATGGGAGGGGGTGGGAGACAATCCTGATATTTCTTAAAATACCATATTCACGCGAAGAAGGATATCAACCGTGATACCATGAACAGAACAATGCCAACCAGCTGCATTTATAAGCAAACCATCCTCCCCTCAGCCAGGGAACACTTTTTATCTCTAACACATGAGCACTGAGAGAGTTTCATTTTTAAGAAGGTAAATAGCATATGAGGTTTAAAATTCTGTCTCTTTCTTCTATATACACAAATGCCACTAAAACTAAAAGGTCTATGGAGGACTCGAATTCTCCTAGAAAATGCCCTTGACATATTAGTGGCTCACCCACCCCAGTTAACAGCAAGAGAGCATTTTAGCCACTCAGCAAACAGCCTGGTATTCACATTAAGAAGGCAGCAAGACATCCTTTTGACCTTTGTTATTACTTAGGCCTCGTGTTGTACATAAAAAGAGTACAATGATGTCAAACAAATTCCAGAAGAGAAGTATTTATTGCTGAATCTAAATCAAAAAATCCATATCTACTATAATGGCACTTCAAAAGAAGATATACTGTATTTACCAGCTCAATCAATACTAAATTAGCTGGGATAAATATTTTCAACTCTACCAGTCTTAAGATGAAGCCCGCTATTTAGAACCCTGTGTCTTGGGAGAGACAAGGAAATTTTTGCTTATCATACAGAAACGAGAACCAGGAAGTATTTTACTGGCAGATGCACCTACCCTTAGTTGCTCTCTTTCACAATTCATCTGTTGTCTTGAAACCTACAAAGGAAAGAAAAAGAGGGGGAAAAATCAGCAGGTCTGCACAAAAACAACATGAAAGAAAATAGAAAGTTGCTTCTAATCACTTGGCTCAAAGCAGACCCAGAATTAATTAATTATGTATTTATTTATTTTTTTTAGGTCTACATAGCCGGGGTTTCATTTGGGTTTTCAGTCATGTGATCCAGAAACACAGCTAGGATGAGCCAGAGTCTTGAAGAGGAATGAGGAGAGAGATCCTGTAGAGGGCATGGGAGGCAAAATCTGCCCAAGGATGAAGGTTCCCCTCAGCGTGAAAATCCCTCTTGCCCTAAGAGTGCTAGCACTCTTCACTGAAGACCCGCTCAAAATGGTTGGGGCTAGGCGCTGGCCATCACACGATGTCTTGTCCCATGTCAAGGGTCAATAGTGTCACCTACATGCCTTGGCAAATGGGCTCCATTTTATGGTCCCGTTCTAATCAGACGTAGTTAAGTCCCCATATAACTGTGTTAGGGAGAATTCTGAGGACAATACTTGTATCAGATGAAGAAATTTTGATGAATTTGTGGTATCTACTGTAAGCTCAAAAAGGAGAGATTCGTGATACATACGCCATGCCTCAATGACCCTCGCCCTACCAAAATGTGTTTCTTAAAATCAAGGATGCTTCTTTAGAGTGACCACATAATGTGTTGTCCAAACAGGAAAAATGGATGTGAGATGGAGGAGAGGGTGGGGTGGCATTAGTGACTATGCCAAGGACAGCAGATGTGAAGTGGGAGTGACAAGGCAAACTGAGACATATGGCCATTCTACCTCTGTGGGAACTGGCTCACTCTACCTTCAGCTCAGATAGCTAGGCTGGAGTAAAATCTGGGTCTGCATTCATAATGGATTCTGTGTATTTCTCGTATTTTTTTTTAACCAATGAAGCAACCCCTGACTCCTTGCATCTGACAGTATATTGCAAGTTTTTGAAACTTTTACTAAAGGATAAAAAGGTTTAGGAACTGACTTCTGATGTATATTTTATGTATTTTGTATTGAAAGCTTCTTTCTACTTTCTCCAAAACAAAAACAAAAACAAGAATCTTTATTTTGGAGATGCCAGGACCCAAAGTCTATAAATTGGTGTTTTGTAATGCCCTTTAACCCAGAAACATCACCTCTGAGAACAGCGCCTAAGAAAATAAGAAGAGATACAAACAGATGTTTATTTACATAACTATAGCGTTATTTGTGAAAGAAAAAATGGTAAATATTAAAATGTGCAGTAATGGGAAAATTAAAAAATAAATTCTAGTACATTCATATGATGGCACAACGTGCAGCATTTGGAACCACGGTTTTGAAAAACAGAAATGGGAAATATTTAAAAGGCACCACTTAGTTTTTGAGAAAAGAAGCTACAAAGGTGTGCACATGTTATAATTCCTCTTTTGTTTTAAATAACTCAGTAAAATAGATCATTTTAAAGAAAAAGAAACAAGGAAGGAAGGTAGAGGAAGGAAGGAAGAAAGATAAAAGAAAAGAAAGAAGAAACAACTGGGAGGAAATATTCCAAAATATTCAAAAGGAAATGGGTACAATTCTATAAATATACAAAACACATACAGTGGATTATACACTTGAAATAAGTGACTTTAGAGTATGTAAATTTTATCTCCATAAACTGTTAAAAAATAAAGTGGAGCAAATCCACAGAGACAGAAAGCAGATGAGTAGTGGCCAGGGGATTTGGGGAAGAGGCCATGAGGAGTGACAGCTTCATGGGTTTGTAGTTTCCATTTGGGGAGATGAAAAAGTTCTCACACTAGAGAGTCATGGTTGTGCAATATCATGGATGCATGTAATGCCCCCAAATTGTACACTTCGAAGTGGCTAAGATGGTAAATTTTATTTTATGTTTATGTTCGCACAATATAATAAGTGAAGCGGGTGAGGAGGTTCTGGTTCTAGGTAAGATGGAATAAGCACACTTCACCCCATCTCCCCCCACTCAGTGCTAATGTTAAGTGTGCAAGGAATGCATACAGCAACCATTTGTGGTCTCTGCCAGGTAAACAATAGCAGGTGGAGTGGGCAAGAAAAAAGAATTCAAAGTACCACTAGACAAGTGGTGGGTTCATGCCCCCTTCCCCTCACCAGCATCCCCTGGCATGGATTCAAGGTGGCCTAGAACCCAGAATTAAGCATCAAAATACAGAGAAAGAGAGGCCCAACATCTGGAGGAGGGAAAGTTTCTCTGTGATCTGAGATGCTCTGGTCCCAGAAGATAGCAAATCCCTACTGATCTTTCTCTCTGTCCTCTTCCATTTTGGCCACAAGGCAGGCTTAGTTGCAGGAGCACAGGAACAACGTAAGAAAGCACCAGTTCTCTGGCTGGAGGACAAGAAAGAGGAACCCTAGGAAATAAAAAATACTTTGAGGATCCTGGAAAGAGTTTGGAAGGAAGGAAAGAATTTGGGAGAATGACACCATGTAGTGCTTTTATGAACTCGACACTCACCCCTGAGCCACACATGTATGCATATGACCCAAACAGATACCATATAGACTTTGTGAACTGAACCGGATGGACCAATGTTCGGGTCCCAGACTGGCTACTGGGATGCATACGTGTGGGATAGATCCAACTATTTCAGCAAAGCCTCTAACAGCAGAAACGATACTGGAAGCAAAATCCACAGAAGGAAGGTAAGAACTTGCAGCTTGAATCTAACTGGATCAATAGCCTGCTAACACAAAAATATCAACAATTTCCATAGAGGAATAAGACCCAATGTGTCATAACATTAATATTCAGTGTACCCAGGATACAACCAGAATTACTAGGCATACAAAGAAACCAGAAAATCTAAACTCACATGGGAAAAGACAGTCACAGAAACTGACATGGGGATGACACAGATGTTGAAATGGTCAAATAAAGATTTTAAGCAGCTATTATAAAAATTTCCAACAAGTAAGGGAAAGCACAGTAAAAAAAATGAAAAAAACAATAAACATTGTTGGCAAAGGAATTAAAGCTACAAAGAAGAATCAAATGGAAATTTTAGCACTGTAAAAACAATAGGCTAAATTAAAAAAAAATAAAACTCAAGGAATGAGTTCAAATGTAGAATGGAGATAGCAGAAGAAACTCAATGAACTTGAATATATAAGAATTAAAAACATACAACCTAAATAACAGAGAGAGAAAAGTAAATCCAGGGACCTGTAGAATAATACCAAAAGATATATAACATTCCTGTCACTGGAATTCTAGAATAAAGATAAGAGTTCACTGCAGAAAAATTATTTGAAGAAATAATGGCTAAAAATTCCCCACATTTAGCAAATGACATAACCCTATAAATTTAAGCTTAGCAAACCCTAAAGAGGTAAACCCCAAGAAATTCACATCTAGATATAATCAAACTGCTAAAAACTGAAAACCAAAACAAAGAAAACAACAAAACAAAACAAAACAAAACAAAACAAAACAAAACCATACTTTGAAAACAGCCAGAGACAAATGATGCATTATTTGTGAGAGAGTAACAATTCAAGTTACTATGATTTCTCATTTAAACAAACAAAAACCAGGGAGGCCAGAAGAAGGTGGCACATGATTTTTTTAAGCGTTGAAAGAAAAGAAGTGTCAATCTATAATTGTAATTCCATAAAAAATAGCCATTAGAAATGAAGGTGAGAAAGAAACTAAAAAAATTCATTGCCAACAGACCTGCTCTCATAGAATTGCTACAGGAAGTTCTCCAGACAGAGGGAATTTAATACCAGAAGAAAATGTGGAACATCCAGATGAGAGGAAGACCAAAGGAAATGGTAAACATATGGGTAAATATAAATATAATAGACTAGTCTACTCCTCTTGAGTTCTTTCAAACATGTGTAATGGTTGGAAGCAGAAAAATTACAAAATTGCCTCACCAGGTTTGCAATGTACCTAAGATAAACCCAACATGAAGAGAGATGAGTAAAGGGGCACATATGTCAATAAGGTCTCTACATTCCAGCTGAAATGGCAAAAATATCGACTCTATGTAGACTGACAGACGGGAAGTATGTGTGTACTGTAATCCTTTGAGTAACCACTTGAAACAAAACCACCACAACAAAAAGTGATATACCCAAAACCAAATGATGCTAGAATAATTGGATGTCTGTATACAGAAACAAAAGAAAACAAAACACCCCAACCTAAAACTCACATTCTTTATACAAAAATTAACTCAAACAGGCCACATATCTCAATCTAAAACTAAATTATAGGTTCAGTTAAAGCCTGATGACAATATTTTTTTCTTAATGCTTTGCTGTGGTTTTCAAACTATCCTTTATGTCATGCAGGACATTTATAATTGGAAAATATTTTAGTATCAGTGGCTTGCAGAAATATGTGTTTTTACTGTTAATTGTTATTGTAATAGTGATAGTTTTCATTTTAATTAACTAAATAAATTCCTTTATCTAATAACAAGATTAATATTTTTAACATGTGTCTTCAAACCCGGGAGGGTTTGTCAGACACACAGAAGCACAATGACATTTAAAAAAACAAGGAGCCTACTGACCTAAACAATGTGAAGTGATGTCATATTATAATGTTCCTATTACAGAGCATATCAAATGCAAAATTCAACAGTAGCCATGAAAACAGCTTTGTTGTCCTGAGAATGAAGCTGATTAAGGAAAATGAGATTTGGAGATAATAAAAAAAAAGGGCATTTGGGGTCATTTCTATAGTGGACATTTGGTTTTTTTAATTTGAGTTTTTGTTTTTTGTTTTTTAATTTTTCCTGCATGGCATCTCATATTGTTTTGCCAATATTCTTTTTTTTTAAAGATACTATTTATTTATTTATTTATTTATTTGTCAGAGAGAGAGAGTACGCAAGCACAAGCAGGGGGAGCAGCAGACAGAGGGAGAAGCAGGCTCCCTGCTGAGCACGGAGCCTGATGTGGGACTCGATCCCAGGACACTGGGATCATGACCTGAGCCGAAGGCAGACGCTTAACTGACTGAGCCACCCAGGCATCCCTGTTTTGCCAATATTCTAAAAACAATATCCTGCTTCTCCTTTTGGGGACATGTTCCTGTCCAATCCCATAAATATTCTGTGAATTGGATGTCCTTATGACCACACTCTACCGGCTGCCTAACGGAGCCTACATTTGCCATTACCTCTTTGGTTGGAAGTCAACTCTGTAACACCCATATCTTCTGAGTAAGGTGGCTGCTCACCGCCCCTTCTTCACCAAGCGATAGAGTGTAATTGGCCAGTTAGGCAAGATGGCTGAGTCCCATCATGGGTCTCTGTATGTGTTGCAACTGTGCTCATCATACAACACTTGGAGCAGGGTATAATGATGCTCTGAAGGCTCACTAGTTATTGCTAGACCTCTTAAATTTTTTCCCCATAACCATTATGAGAGAGGGCTAGAGAATAAAAGGCACCTGTAAATTCTTATCATCTGTTATGAAGAAAGACCCTTCCAGTGCACTCTTTAAAAGCCAACCTTGAAAAATATCTTAAATGTACACTTCACTAAACGTCATTTCATTTGGAAACTAACATGCAATATTTTTTTTTCCTCTCATGGCAGTAATGCACAGAAACAATATATTTTATAGCCTAAATGAAAAAAGGGAAAGTGGGAGGTCTAGTGCTGCTCCTTTAAGATGCTTCCAGAGAATCAAATACCACTCTCGATAGGGTTGCCAAGTAAGCACTTATGAAAGGTTAGAAACTGAAGCAATAAACTTCAGCATGAGACCCTTTGCTCTCCTGGTTGAACGGGATGTTTAATAGCAGGGATTCATCTTCTCCCATCTCCTATCTTCACTGAGCCAAGCAGGCCAAAGAATCTTTCTCAGACTCAGCCTTTTTCATCTTCTACTGACTTTGAGCTCTCTCTTATCAGTTCTTCCCACTTTATCCTGACCCTATTACTAGTTTGATTTCCCCTCCCACACATTAGACTGGATCTACAAGGGAAAGGACTGAGTCTTATTCGACTTTCTTTTTCTAGAGACCAGGACAATCTTTGGAGTCCATTCATTTCATTTCTTTGTCTATCCATCCATTCCTCCATGTATTCAACAGCAAATGCATACAGATACTGTGCATTCTGTATATCAGACACTGTTCTAGGTACTAGGAATGCAACATAAAAACAAAAGGCTTCTGAAATTCACTAAGTGGGGGAAAAACAGTAAATTGATAATTACAATACAAAAAACATTAGCTACAATGAAGTATAAGATGTGCCAACAGCACAACCACCTTGTTTTAGAGAGTTGAAAAAAATGTGCCATTTTTTGTTTGTTTGTTTTGTTGTTTTTTAGAAAATGTATCCAAAGAAAGAATGAATTAAACAAAATCCTTTCAAGGAGAGAGGAGAATGTGTGGAAATCCCAGTGAGATTAGAAAGGGCAAGTAATTCAATATGGCGGAAGAATCAAGCCAAAGAGGAAACTGATGAGAGACTAAGTTAAATTGGGAAAAGTACAAGTCAAAAGAAATAAGACACACAATAAATTAATGGATAAATAGATGTGTACAATGTTTAAAATAATATAATGTTAGAAATTCCAAATTTCAGAGCAATTGTGAATTATTCAGAAGAAAAGCCCCCAAGAAGTCTAGCAACATAGGATTCAATAGGTCAAATCAGTTGGTACCTACATACATTTCTCAAATTCTCCATTTTCATAGTCATTATTCTTAATGACATTATTCTTAATTAATTATTATTATTAATTATTCATTAATTCTTCTGAAATAAGATGGCATTCCCTATGAAGGCATCCTTCAAAGTACCCAGGGTGAATTCTACAGTTTGCCTTTTCCTTAATGCATTTCAGGATTATTGTATATATTTGACATGTGTACTCTGAGTTCCTACTATCTGACAAGCATTGTGTAATGGGAGGGGATGTAGATATAAATGATACATGGTGCATTTCCTTAAAAAAAAAAAAAACCCAAAGAGAGGGGAAGAGATGAATAAAATGGAAATTATAGTGCCAGGTCCTAGTGTGATAGAGGGGGATCCCACAGGCACCCAAATGAGAGGCACCAACCCAGTCTGCTGTATGGGAAAAATAGTTGAGTAAGGCGTCATCAGGTGTTTTCAGAGATAGAGTCCTTGATCTGACCCTTATTGGATGAATAAGAGTTGGGTGGGCTGACCTACCCAAGGATTTGGGAAGAGGATATTGCAAAGAGCACAGCTGAAGGCAGGACAAAGTAAGGGAGGACACTGGATTGGGGTGTGGGGGGTAAGGAAAGTACATTAGTATCACAAAACCTTTATATTTTGCTCATATTAACTATGCTAACAGGAAAATAATGATTTTAATTATTTTTTAGTAAAATGAATTTCACATTAACAGTGATTAAGCTTTATCAGATGTTTATGACACGCCAAAAAATGTGCGACAAGCTTTTTAGGAAGATCTTGGTTAATACTCACCACATCGTGAGTAGACAGTATCCTTGGCTCCATTTTACAGATGGGGAAACCAAGGCACAATTAGGTGGAGTGACTTTCTGAAGTTGCAAAGCTAGGAAGTATTGGAGAGGCAACTGCCATCCAGATGGCTTGATCAAGCCCCTCTTTTAATCAGTGCAGTACACAGCTCCGAGTATCAAGGACCAACCCAAACCAAAGAAACCCACATTTTTAACCCACCCCCCAGTCTGCACCCCATTTGTCCTTAGCAAGTGTTCTTCTGCTGCTCTACCTAACATGATATTGTTTATATACTTGCAGTTGTCTTCAAGAGAACATGAAATGACTATGTTATTTGGCTCCATAAGTGCACAGAACTGCACACTTTGCTCCTTGTGGCTGAATGAGTTTAAACTGGGATACTTTCCACTAAATCAGATTTCTCTAACAAGTCCACTGGATCCTTTTGCAGGTTGAGTTTCTTCCCCAGTGGAGACTGGAGGCTCAGGAATCAGACTGCTTCAGTCCAATCATGGCACATCATCTATGTGATATTAACCACATCGTATCATCTCCCTGTTCTCAATTTCCCCATCTGTATAATGGGGATAACATGGTGCCTACCTAGTGTCTCATTTTCTTGTGAGCACAAAATAAGATAATCCACATAAAGTACTAAGGAAAGCACCGGGCACATTTAAATAATTCAACAAATACTAGAAATTGCTGTAAGAATTAGCGGGAGGGCCAGGGGTTTTCAGAAGGAGAACTAAGCCAATGATTTGGGTTTAAATCCTGGCTTTGCTCCCCATAGGTTGTGGGAATTTGGCTGAATTAATGACACTTTTTGAGTCTCAGATTCCTTTTCTTAAAACAAAAGAAAGTGTATATATGTATGCATATACATATATGTGTGTATAAGTGCATATATGTGTACATGTATATGACTATATATGGGTGATAGCTGCCCTGAAATTTTTAAAGGTTTGATATTATCCTTTGGAGATGGGTGGGTAAATAGGCACTCGTAAAGCCCACAGGTTAGAGTGTAACTTGGTATACACCTGTTGGGGAGCAGCTGACAACTGTCACAACACAGAACGTGCATTTCCTTTCCCTCAAAGATTCCTCAGCTAGGAGCTCCTTTAACAGAATGGAGGGAGGAATGCGGAGGGAAGGGCATGACTTCTCATAACACAGAGCTGGAGCATGGACAATATCAGGGTCCATCAGTACTAAAATGGTTAAGTAAATTGTGGTTCCTCTATAATAAGGGTGGGAAACCTTCTTCTATGAGAGCCAAATGGTGAATAATTTTGGCTTGGAGGGCCATAGAGTCTGCCACAGCTCCTCAATCCTGCCCTTGTGGTGAGAAAGCAGCAAAATCAATGTGTCAACAAATGGCTTCAGCTGTGTTTCAATAAAACTTTATTTTCAGAAAAATGCTGTGGGCTGCATTTGGCTTATGGCCATAATTTGCCAACCCTTGATCTATACTATGGAATACTATGGATTCGCTAGAAATTCACAGATATGAAATGGTGTCCATGATAGAATGAATAAAACAAAGCAAGTTGAAGCAATTTTTAAAATATGATCCCATTTTTGTTTAAAAAGCTGTACATAGGGGTGCCTGGGTGGCTCAGTCGGTTACGCGTCTGCCTTTGGCTCAGGTCATGATCCCAGGGTCCTGGGATCGAGCCCCGCATCGGGCTCCCTGCTCGGCGGGAAGCCTGCTTCTCCCTCTCCCTCTGCTGCTCCCCCTGCTTGTGCTCTATCGCTTGCTCTCTCTCTCTCTCTGACAAATAAATAAAATCTTAAAAAAAAAAAAAGCTGTACATATATACACATGCAAATATCCATTTATACGGGAAAAAATTCTGGAATGATAAACACCAAACTGCAAACAAAAGCACAATAATTATGTCCTGGGAATGAGAATAATAATGAGGACCAAAGAAGTAGAGAGGCTATTTCTCATAATCTTGGGTTCTATTATTTCAGCTTCTTGCAATGAATGCCCACTGCTTTTGTACATTCAAATGAACAGCAGTCATCATAGTATAATTTTTAAAAGCTGATTTTTAGGGTTATTGCAATGATTAAATGAGAAATTGGATGTAGGGCATCAAGCCCAGGCCTGGCCCAGAACCTACGCACATAGTAGGTACTCAATTAATGTGAGCTATAAATTACTCCACAAGACACCAAAAGGGTAAACACAGGGTGGCCATCGTAGAAAAAGCTCAACTCCAATTTTTCGGGGATATTTTATAGTTTAGTTTGCATTCCCTTCAGTGGAAAAGTAAAAAATAAAAAGGAAGGTTGATCTGCCTACTCTACTTCTGGGTTCTTATATGAAATGTTTATTGGAGATCTGAGTTTAAGAAGACCTCCAATCTCTGAATATAATGCAGTCCATCACATTGGTTGTAATAAAGCTCGTTGCTCTTTCCAAATGTATCCTACAATGAAGTGTGTCCTCTGATTCCAGGCAAACAGTACCATTTACGTTAGATATGAAAGTACAGAGTCCATCGCTTGTTGCAGTTGGGCTTTTTCATTTGTTTTGGGGGTCTTTTGTGGGCTTTTTTTTTTTTTTTTTTTGTATAAGGGAGAAAAAAGAGTGTGGGAAAGTAGTAATTGCTTAGGATTCAAGAAAGGAAGCGAGGAATAATCAATTAAAAAAAAAAAGAAAACAAAAAGTCACAACAATGAGTCAAGTCAGCCATGATTAATTAACTCAATTCTGGCTCGTGTTTTTTAAATTGAAGAAAATGCATATGAGAGAACAACCTGGGTAGTCCACTCATCTCTCCCCCAACAATTTCATTTCAACTTTAGGGAGAACTAGAATTTGCTCCTTAAGTCTTGCCATCTTGGCAGAGATGCCGGCTTTGGAGGGGAGACGCAGGGGTGGACGGGAGATGCAGGGGTGGACGGGAGATGCAGGGGTGGAGAGGACAGGAGAAAAGAGCTTGGCAAGGCTAAGTACTAACTGGGGGAAAAGAATAATGGGTTTGTTGTTATATAAAACCTTGAGCAGATAAGCCCAAAGACCGAAAGCTCTAACATATCTAATTGATGGCTAACAACACTTGGGATAATTTATTGAGCATGTCCTGAAATCTCAAAATACTGAGTGTTTCTAGCACTTAAATGACCTGTGGTATGGTATGTGCCAGGCACTACACATTTAGCAGTGAGCACTTCTTCTCCTGCTGTTCCTGGTAAAACTGTATCATTTTGCTGATATCAGTACTTCTATCAAGAGAGTCACTGCTCCAGATGTAAGTCACTGGGGAGATCCAAGTGTTGGTTATCTGATTAAAAGGAAGTCAGAGGTCAGGATGCCTGCAGAACTTGAATGAGCCTCAAATAACAGGGTTTTAAAGAGCTGTTTTCTTTAGGGAGAAAGGCTTTTTACACTTCCTCTGCCATGCACCCACTTGTTAAATACCCCATTAGCAACAAAGCAAGACCCCCAGGTCTGAGACAAAGGCATCCAGGCAGACAGATTCCATAGACAAACACCAAGTAAGAGGTGGCAGCTACAAGCAGCACCTGCCAAGGAACCCCTTCAGCCTCCCCCTTCCATCTGCTTCCTGCAAGGACGCAGTCTCTAGGAGTTGTTAATTTCAGGCCTCCAAGTGACAGCGCAGCCCCCTGGCCACAAAGAGGCCCGGCTGCTCGGACACACGCACACACTTTTCCAAGTGAAACCAGAAAACGTCTTTGCATCTGATAACTTGCAAGGTGGGGGAAAAATATTGCCTATTATTTATTCTAATAATAAACCATTACTCCAGGCACATTTTTATTCTCCAGATTTAATAAGGTATTTTGTGAACCGAGGCAGAGGAGGGAGGGAGAAAACAATTGTGGTTATTAGGAAGATGATTTCTGTTTGTTTCAGACGCAGAAGTAATCATCGTTCCTTTCCTTCATAATCAAGGGTTATAATTGCCCCCCCCCCCCAACCTCTTGCTCTGGCCAAGAAAATTCAAACAACACTCAACAAAATGTCCTGAGGAACTAAAAGGGCTTGGCATGCTTTCCTGAACCAGTCTCCTAGGATCATCATTACCTCATAGCCAGAAAACTCTGATTATGGTGCAGGAGATCTCAACACAGACTTCTTGTCGTCCCCCTCTCCACATCCAGAGGTGGGAAAGAGTGGGGAGGACCAGGTGGGTGATTTACATACCACTTGCGTATCTCTACTTAGATGGGATAGATATATGTTCTCAAGACATTTTCACGTTAAGATGTTTTAACTGGAGGTTGTTGTTTTTTTTTTTTCTTTCTTTCTGGTTGGATGTCTGAAAGCTCTAATGATAATTTTATCACAAGTTGATAATTTGATAATCTGCATCCCAATTAAATAGATTCAGCAGAGACCACAGGCCACTGGCCTTATCTGGGCAGTCATCCTGATCATGTTAATTGAGAGACATCTGAAAGGCATCTTAAATGCAGCAGTTAAAAGGACAAACTCTAACAGCCAGATTTCCAAGGGTCAACTCTCAACCCTGCGACTTATTAGTTTAGGGAGCTCAGACAAATTCCTCACCTGGATCTGCCCATACACCCCAAGGGGTCACTGTAAGGTCTGAATGAACCTTAACATCTGTGAAGCAATTAGAGAGTGCCTGGGCACACAGAAAGCACCAAATAAGTGTCTTTTCACTGTAAGAAAGTGAACTTAATCCAAAGTCTATTGGTAGCTGTTGCTGTTATCTATCCCTTTTTATAGGTTGACAATGTACTGGGTCTGCCCAGCTCTGTGCTTGGATGTTAGGTGGACAATAGCACAGTGAGAGAAAACCAAGGATTTGAAAAGTGGCTGATGCTTCTGGAAGTTTTGTGCTGCAACACTAAAAGTTCACATCCACAGATCGTAGAGTATGTCAACAGAAATAAATCATGTAACAACCACTGCACACTATCAGAAAAAACAAATAGCAAAGTGAACTAAGTCCCACTGGACCAATTTTCCAGACAAGGAAATAGGGGCATAAATGACTTTGCAGTCAAAGGCAGCTCAGGTGAACATCCCCAGGCTGGCTTTCTAAGCTACGCTGCTATCGGCATCTGAAGAAATCTTTACATAGCCCTAACAGGTCCTTACCATTCCTGATTTCTGCGACTTTACAAAATGTCATCATTTAAGAAATGGGAACAATCCTGTAGCTGGAGAAGCTTGAGGAGTGTTCATTTTGTAATTTCCCAGTTCAGTTGTCTGAAAGGGTTGCCTGGGTGGTGGCTGTTATTGTTGCCGTGTGTGTGTGTGTGTGTGCGCGCGCGTGTGCGCGTGCACAAAAGAGAGAGAGAGTGTCACACTCTTCCTGGAAAGCTTAATGGAAGGAGCGCTGGAAGATACATGCTTCATGAAAAATGAACGCTTATAACCCCTAAACTTAAAGAATCTTTACTGGAAGAATTCAGTTCACAAAAGTTCTGAAACAATGAGGAGGCATTCATGTAAATCGCAGGCAATTTAAAAGGAAAATCTAGGTCATCTGGCTGTTTGCTTTGTCATCATCAGTATTAATTAGACGCTGGAAGTAATGACTGAGCTCAGAGAGCTCTTCAGATTTAAAATAATAATAATAATAAACCAACAGAGCACAGCTTTACCTTCGGAAAGAAAATATTTTCACAAGTAGCGTTCTGAAAGAACCTGAGTGGGAAAACCTTGCAATTAAATTCTGCAAATGCGCTGCGAAATAATCCCAGGGGAAGTCTTATCTGTACTTAATATTCAAATAAATATTCTTTTTGTGTGCTGTGCATTCAATAGGGTGCATTTTATTTAATTTAAGTGTATAACGTAATCAGTATCATGAGGAATAATCACAAGGAGCAGTAGAACCCTTTAACTAGGATAAATGGGCCGGCTCTACAGTTGAATGGGCAATCGTGGGTGAGGAAGGAAATGCAAAGTGCAGAAACCCAAGTACAGTTTTCCCTGGATTGCCCTACAGGACCTTGATACTCAAAGTTTGGGCCATGGCATCATCTGGCAGCTCCTTAGAAATGCAGTTCCCTCACACCCCACCCCAGACCAACTGAATCAGAATCTACATTTTCCAGGACCCCAGGTGATTCCTATGCACATTCAATCTGGAGAGGGACTGAGGTCAGGTGAATTGGGGGCAGCTCTGCTCTCAAATAGCTGTGCTCCTGTGTCTTCATATATGGTAGGCAGCAAAAGGCTGCCAAAGCAGGCTCACTCCCCTAATCAGCCCAGCCCTGAGGACAGGAGGAGAGCGGAGAGGGCAGGGGTCTTGCAAACTCTGAAAAGTGGGTGCGTCTGCTCTCTTTGTTGAACTGAAGTCTGGCCATTTCGTGTCATTTCTGCTGACTCACATTACCTTCCCAATTGGAGCAAGTCTCGCACTGGCCAAGAGCCTCGTTCCACAAAGGTAGGGCATGCTCTCGGCCACAGCACTTGGAGACTTTGGAAGTTACACAAGGTTTAGTGCAGGGGCTGTGCTTGCATCTGGGGACATCAAAAGCATTTTTAGTTCACATGGATCCAAGCCAGGGTCCCTCAGAGAGCATGAAACGAAACTCTGTCACCACCAACAAAATGGCGGGTGAAATTCAAGGATAGACCTACTGAACAATGAACAACTTGATCATTGTGATTATTCAGGAATACCATCTCTAATTCCAGCAGGGAATTATCAGAGAGCTTGGGTCGGGGAGAAGTAATGCTCCCCGAGCAGACCTAATATAAAAAGCTCTGCATGGGTGGTGTTCCCCGTCAGGAGCTGGCCAATTTGTAAGTTGCTCGTGACTGTGGGTTTGAATGTTTTCTTAAAAAAAAAAAAAAAATTAGGATTGATTAAAAAAAAAATGAAACCATCCAATTTTAAGGAGAACAGGAGGAGACACGGTAGCCATTCAGAGCTTGCTGGCAGCCAGCAGAGGACGGAAGCAAAGGAGAGCTGGTTTCCTTCGCTGGATAGAGCAGAGCTGGGAAGCCACACTAGCCTCAGTAATGAGTGCGTTAAATAATGAGGAGGTCCAGACAGTCAACTTGGCTGAAACCTTCCTTCGCAGCCACTGGCAGTGCTGCTGGGAAAGAGGAAAGCCTCTGTAATTATACTAATGAGGAGGAGATGAACTGCAGGTCACCACGGGTGAGGTGCTAGGGTTCCGTGGGTACCGGGCAGGCAAACAGGGACCACCACGGCCAGATGGGACTCAAGCTGCCTGCCTTCTATGGGCAGCGGGTGACACATGGGATGCCTTTTGGTGGCACAGAAAAGTGGAGTATTTAAGTTCTCGTGATAACCAAGCATTCATTAAGTACTGGCTTTGTGAGGTGTACTGAACTAAGGGCTTTCTGTGCATTATATCACAGGGGATCATTGTATCTACTTGATGGGGCTGATAGTATTTTCCTCCCTAGTCTGTGGCTCAGAGAAATTAAGCCGCCCATTCAAGCTGACACAGCAAGTGAAAGGTGGAGCTGGGATCTGAGGGCCCGGCAACGAGGCTGAGGGTCCGTTTTCTTGACCACTCACTCTTCCTGCCTCTCTACCTTCAAAGCTGTGGGCCTTGTTCCTACAGCACAGCTGCTGGGTATCTGCTTTCCAGCCGCTTTGCCACCTACAGGTCACCCCGGCTCCAGCTCTAGAACAGTCCGTAGACCGAGTGAGGCTTCTCCCAGCCCAAACCAGACCAAACACGTTCCCTTTCTGGGGCACCACTCTGCTCCACGCCCATAATCTCCTTTCTCAAGTATCTTCTTCTCAGGATAAACACCCACATTTCCTCAACTTCGCCTCAAATGACTCAGAATTGAGTCCTTTCTCTTTCCTGATCACCTCCTCTAAGATAAAGGGGGTAAATGAGGCAGAGAGAGATGAGTTCAGTTCCTGAATCTGACACTCAATTGTGGGACCTTGAATACAGCCCATAAATTCCTGCAGCGGGTTGAACAGTGTCCCCCACAAATTCACGTCCACCTGGCATCTCAGAATGTGACCTTATTTGGAAACAGGGCCTGGCAGATGTAAGGAAGGTAGGGATAGAAATGAAATCGTAGTGAATTAGGGTGGGTCCTTGATCCATGACAGCATCCACGTAAGAGGGGGATAAAGAACACACACAGACACACCTAGAAGAGGCCACGTGACAACAGAGGCAGAGAACGGAGAGATGCGACCATAAGTCAAGGAACACCAGGAACGACCAGAAACTGGAAGAGGCAGGGAAGATCTTCCCCTGGAGCCTTCAGAGGGAGCTGGTCCTGCCAACAGCCTGTTCTCAGACTTCAGGCCTCCAGGCTGTGAGAGAATAAATTTCTATTGTTTGGAGCCCCCCAGTGTGTGCTAGTTTGTTACAACAGCCCTAGGAAACGAATACACTTCCTCTGCCTCATTTTGTCATCTGTAAGATAGGTGGGAAAGTCACACCCTCAGTGCATCATAGTACCCCTGCAACCGAAAAGCAGCCCTCTCCATCTCCATGCAGACATTTAGGAACAATGCCATGTGGGCAGAACTAAGACAAAGCTCATGGGGGTCACTCAAATCCAAACCACCAGGCATGACTCTTAATATCCTGACTCTTTGATATCAATCCATCAGTAACTTATTCTCCACCTAATTTTCTGAATATCCATCCCATATTCCTCCACCGTGCCTCGAGGGGATCCCATATGTGTCCAACAAAGGTGTCCTTGTTGATGGTCTTCCTGAAATTCACACCTGATGTGTCTATCCCACTCTCCAAACCGACAACTCCAGTGAGAAGAAATGACATGCGCTGGGTCTAGGTTATCCTAAACAAACTGATACATGAGTCTACTGACACGCTTTCCTCTTTAATAAATTCGCAAACCATGCTTCTGACAAGTCTCCCCCGATGTGAGTTGCAGGTTTATGAGTAGTCACCAGTCTACACTTTCTAGGACTCTCCAGTTTCCTTCCATCTGTTTTGAAAATTGCAAGGGTATCTGATGGTTTCCTGTGTCCATTCTCCTATCCCTCTGCTATTTGCCACACATTCTCGATGCTATTTTATGATCCATACCCAAGTTACGCTATTGTTTTAGGGTATTAGTCTAGGTAAAATACTTAGGTTTATTTAGATCTAACATTGTCCTAAGACCGTTTCAGTAAAACTGCCTCCATCACCCCTACCAAAGTTTATCCCATCCTGAATGATGATTTCTCTTGACAGAGAGCAAACGAACAAACCAATGGGGAGTTCTGTTTCTTCTGTGTGATGCACCATCTTTCTTCTATCAGCCCCCAAAAGACTGCCAATCCCTTCTGGTTCTTTCTGATCAGATTTTGTTATTTGATTTTTTTCTGTTTTATGTTAGCATGACTAGCAACCCTGAGTTAAGTTCCTGTGAGGACTGGGCTTGCACGCTGATGTGTCATTCATACTTGTAAATGAGGAAACAGAGGCACAGCATGTAGCTATGGGGCAGAGCTGGGATCCATGCTCAGATCCGACTGATACTAATACCTTCTATTATGAGCCTTCTGCCATGCTGCTTCTGTGCTGATCACAAACTTCTGGATATTCTAAGCTTTCTGTACTGTCATCACCGAGTTCCACACTACTGTTAGATTTTCTAGGTATGTCGAGTTTGAAGATAATTCACAGCTGGTGCACATTTTCAAAGAAGCACAGGGGCACATGAACGTCCTCTGGGAGTCTTTCACAAGTAGAAGTCACGATAATGTTTGGCTGGATTTTTTTCAAGGTGGGGGGCTCCTTAGTGTGACTGAATGAAGAACTTATGCTGATCAAGCATCAGTGAGAGAAATTCCACCCCACCCATCCCCCCAGCACCCCTAGCTGAAGCACAGAGATTCTGCAGCTGCCCATTTACACCCAGTCAGAGCGTGAGCGGTGTGCCAATTTGATTAGAAAATGGCTTACACGTAGAGCCAGCCTCGTCTATTAGAGGGGGAGCTGGGCTAATGAATCCTGGAAATGGGAAAGTCTGTCCATCCTTCTTCAAATCTGTAAGCCAATTATTGTATTGGATCTTGACTTCCAATATTTCTGCAGGCTTCTAGGCAGTGAAACCGTGCCAAGCAACAGGCAGATGAAAAACCCTGTTTCTCAGGGCTGCGGACACTGTTTCAGCGCTGGAGATTAAAGTGTGCTTGCTTGCTTGCTCTCTTTCTTCCTTCTTCCTCCCTCATTCTCCTCCTTCCTTCCTTTCCTTCCTTCCTCCCCTGCCTTTTTTTTGCTTCTTTAACACCAAAAAATGTAGTCTCTATGTTACAGAGGTGAAGGGGAAGAAACCTGTAAGTTCTTCCTGGTAAAATCAAATGATTTGACCACTCTTCTGCCATCTAGAAACCTTTCTTTGCCGTGTCTTTTGAGAGTTGAATTCTGAAAGGTGGGATTCTGGGACTAAAATCTGGGTATGCTTCTTCCCTGACTAGGTTTATCCAAGTACATTTGTCTTGGTCAGAGGAGAATAACGCTAAGGATAAGAGGAAGTATAGTGAAGAGGTATAGAGCAAAAACTCGGAGCCAGACTGCTGGGTTTGAGTCCTGGCTTGGCCATTTACTAGCTGCCCAGCCTTGGGCAAGTTATTTAAGCTATCTGCCTTTCTACTACCCCATCTGAAAAAAAAAAGGGTGGGGGGGTATTAGCAGTGTTTAACTTACAAGATTTGTATTAGGCATATATGAGTTTATATCTAAAAAGCACTTTGAGCAGTTTCTGGCATAGAGACAGTATTATACAATGCTTGTTAAATAAAATAGATGCAATTAACTTATCCAGAGAGACAATTCATCCTCGCTATTCATTTCCTTGTTTGTTAGTTGAACAAATATTCGAGTGTCTACTGTGTGCCGGAGGAGTTAAGTAAGACTTCTGCCTTCAGGAAACTCTCACTCTTTTAAAGAGGGTTGACTGTTTCTAAGCACTTGAAGGTATAAAAAGTGTTTAGGAGAAAGGAGCTGGGGAAGTGGTGGCCCTGACAACCAACCATTAATTTCTCAGCGAGGGTCCTGTTGTCCAGACAGAACAGGAATATGTGGGCCATGGCTGCAGGACAGCCAGACCTCTGGCCCTGCTCCCTCCAAGGGGTTGGGGAGGACTTGGCTCAGACTCCAGGGTAATGATACCTACTTTGGAGAAGACCAGCAGCTGACCCTTTGCAGCCTGCCTGCAAGGCCCAGCTGGACTCTGTATCACATGCTGCTCATGCAAATCCTTCCCTTGCAACTAGAAGACACAACTAGCAGACTGCAATGTCCAGAACAGCAGGTGCCACATGTAAACTTACTCTAAATCTGATTTAAAGGTGGCAAGGTGCCCTCTGGCAACAGGGAGTTGGGGGCTGAGAATTGGGGGGAGCAGGGTGAGAGTTGGGAGGAGGGGGGGCCAGGACCTGAGAAGTATGGCAATTGTGCTTCTGTTTGATAGATCAGCCTGTCCTCGGCCCAGGGATCCAGGCCATTCCTTCCTCCCTGCACTTGTATGCAGACATGCTCCCGCTGCAGGGAGAGAGGAGAGGCTCTGTGAGTGCTGCTGTGAGGTGTGCATGTGCGTGTGCGTGTGAGAGAGAGAGAGAGACAGAGAGAGACAGAGAGGAGATGAGGTATGTTAGGGGTGTAGGGAGGATGAAAGAATAGGAAAGGGTATTCAAAATATTCAGAGATCTAAGTACTGCCTCACACTGTCCTTCATTCATTGTAATTCTGCAATTTTGAATAGTAAACCCCTTTGCAAAACCATTTTGTCATGACACAAATTAAATTATTAACTGGAACACATTGAACATGGCCTGGCAGCAATTAATAGGCCTGGAAGTCATGAAATGTGAAGGAGAAACACCTGCCTTACAAACCTCGTTTGTTGCCTCCTGGTCAAGGAGGTCTTACCATTCCTTAGAGTGACCCCAAGTGTGTCAAGGGTGTCAGGGAGAGCCAACACAGGAAGAGGGTGTCTTGCTGACACTTCCACCCTGAGCTTTGGCTGAGTCCTGCCAAAACAGCAAGCACCCGAGTCTGCACACAGCCCACATCTCTGTTCTGCTACAGCTTGGTGCAGGATCTGCTCCAAGACCCAGGGTGCCCAGCCCACCGGTGCCTGTGCCAGTTCACCCTAGATCTGGCTTTCTCTCCCAAGCAAGGCTCGGGCGCCCCGGGGGAGTCTGGGGATCCCTGTAGGTCCCTGTGGTGCAGGACAGATCCGAGCTCTTTTCAAACAACTCCTGGTTGCAAGGGTTTGTGAATCCCTGCCCGCCCAGGGCTGCTTTTGGATGTGGTGGCTCCAGTTTGAATCCCTGCAGCGCCATCTGCTGGCCAAGTCCTCTTAGTGCGGAGGAGCTCCTGCCGGTCTGGGACAAGAGAGGCAGAGACCCTGGCCCTGACACCAAGTACTCCCCACGACCTCCAAGGAGAAGAACCCACCTTCTACCCAAGATCTTCCCAATGCATGCTGCCTCTCCTCGGCTGTGAGCCCAGGAAGCATGTGACTGCAAATCTAACACCCTGGGATCTGGTCCCGTTCCTGCTGCTCTCTCACTGTGTGGCCTCCAAATGTCCCATCCCCTCCCAGGGCCCCAGTTTCTTCCCATATAAAGTGAGGAGGTGGACAGGTGATTTCCAAGGCCCCGTCCAGCTTTGGCTTTCTGCGAGGTGTGACTTTGAGCCCAGGCTAAAGACCAGTACCATCCAGAGAGAATTGCGGCTTACGTCTCTTCACTCAATCTTGAATGTACTGCCTAAAAGGCTTAACAAGGGAGGCCAGGACGCTATCCAACATCTACAGGAGTTTCTGCGCGAGGGCTTATAATTATTGTCTATTAAAAAAAAAAAAAAAGTGCATGAGAGAAAGCTATGGATTATAAATTCATGGTAGATTATGTTTTAATGTTCCCCAAACAGAATAATAATTGCTAAACTGCTTTGGGTATCAAGCTTCATTGCACTGAACTGCTCTCCAAGAATTATTATTTTTAAAAATCACTTATGGTAGCAGGATGGCCCAATGTCACAGAACTAGGCTGTCCATGGCAGTCTCTGTTGGAGCCGCCATGCCCCCATGTGCTAATGTCTGGGGCAGTATACAAGTGCCAATGCTGTAAATTAAGGTGCAATTTGTAAATGCTTCATTAATATTGATTAAATGATTATTAGATGCTCTTACAATCTTTAATAAGATATTATAAAGCATGTCATTAAAATGCATTAGGAGCACATTCTTAGCAAGTCACGCCATAGCCCGCTGTTAGGGAATGCCTGGTTTTATGATCCTTTTCTTAAAGCTTTCTCCAAGATATGATTATGATGGAGATAGAGAAACTTAAGTGGTTGCCCATTCTAAACACCCCTGGATGGTGGCAGATATCACCCCCTTGGCCTTCAGAAGCAGTAAGTCTTACTTGTTAACTCCCTTTCCTCTCTGGGTGATTAAAAATGGCAGCCTACTATATTGTGTTGAGAAGGATTCTGAGGCTCTACTTGAGCTAAGTGGAAAAGAATACACTAATTGGTAAGTGATGCCTACTGTATGCACTGTGGGCACAAGTACCACTGGAAAGCAGGTAACCTCCATCTCTGATCTAGAAGAAGGAAGATAACCCAGTCAGAGGTGTCCCTGTGTGTGCTGGGGACATATCCAGCTGAATGTCATTATTTTGGTTGCCTCATACCCACATGTACATGAAAGAAAGCATGAAAAAGGAAAGTATCTTCTAAAGAATATGTACGGAAAGATGGACAAAAAATAGATCTCCATTCTGTTAGCACCAAGAAGTCTCCTTCCTGTGGTCCAGTAACCTCCCATTCATTTCCTGAAGATCATTATTAGCGCCTTCCTTCTGCAGCATCCCAGTGCACCTTCTCTTTTTTTGAACTGTCAATATCTCTCCCCACCTCAGTGCCCTTGCACAGGCTGGTCTCTGCTTAGATTTCTCTTACCCCTACTTGTTAAATGGGATTCCTTCTTCTTTTTCATGCCTCAGATGAAATACTACCTTCTGCAAGAGCACTGCACTGCCCATCTTGCCCATGTCTTGGCTGCATTTATTTAGTGCCAAGAGTAAATACTCAAGATCCAGAGGGTGGGGTCCAAGCCCCACTTCTGCAACTTTCTAGCTGCATGAACTTTGGAGCTAGTGATACAACTTCTCTGCCCTTCTGCTTCCTTGGGTGTAAAATAGAAGTGATAAGAATAGCACCCATCTCATGAAGTAAGTGAACTCATATACAAAGAACACTGAGAAAGTGGTTGGCACATAGTGAGGACCTGGTAAGTATTCATTTTCTCATTTTGCCCCCTTGACTATATTTGCCTTCTACTTTCTCCTGCTAACTGTCAGCTGTAGGGGAGCATGGCCCCATCTGGAACCCCCTGTAGTGCCTGGCTCATCACAGATGCCCAATAAATATTAGTTGAATTTTATAACAGGGGCTTCAGTAGGGTTCTAATGAGTAAGGCATAATTTCTGCCCTGATGGGGCACCTGGGCTATAAAGAAAGAAAACGAAGAGCAACATTTCAGTTAAACCTCACAAGCTCAGAGTGAGAGGGAAGGTGTGGTGAAGTAAGAACATCTCTGGGGTTCCGCAAACCTGAGTTTGAAAACTGTCTCTGCTCCTTTTCAGTATATGACCTAGGGCAAGTTATTTCATCTCTCTCTGGCTTCTGTTTGCTCATTTTTAGAATGGGGGTAATAATATTCACCTTCACGAATCAGGAAATATATAGATATATATATAGAGAGTAAATATATAATATATATACCCTATATATATATATTTGCTATCTAGATATAATATTCAAACATATCTGTTACAGATAATCAAAGATGCTATTATTACATTATTTAACTTAGTGTTATTTTTATTATTTACAGGAGGATTTGTAAATATCATGGTGAATATGTAATATAGCCTATGCAGATAAGCCCCCAAAAAACGGTTTATAATGAAAGAATCAGGCTCAGATGTGGCCACAAGATCCCAGAAGGTCTTCAGACCCTTCAGAAAGCATCCCTGTTTTTTAAGGAACACTTTGAGCTACCACCAGCCTATTCAAGCCCTTCAGGGAGGGCTCCGATTGGTGCTCCCAGGGGTCCAGCCAACATCCGTGTCGGGGGGAGGAATCGTCTTGTGTCCCCTGGGCGTCCCCTGGCACAGAGACCCTGGTAGAGCAACAGGGCAGCGAGCCTCCTTCTGGGTTTCCATTCATGAGTCTTCCTGCTTGTTCCTTCCAATCACACAAACATGTGTGTGGCCAGACTCCGGGGAGCTCTCTTCCAAACCACAGTACTGTTCTGGTGATGAAGCAAGTGGGCGCCATGTTTCTGAAGCGCCCCACACCCCCCTTAGCACAGGCTTTGGAGTTTGAAAGAACTGAGTTCGAATCTCATCTTTGCCACTTTCTAGCCACCAGACTACTTAAACTGTGACACTTAAGTTCATTTAAACCTTTTCTTCCCCCATGTTTTTAAAGATAAGGGTAACTATAAGGTAGCACATGTACAATTCAAAACGGCGATTTTATGTTGTATTTATGTCTTACATTACAAATATACATACACTTAGCACATGCTTGCAATGTTCAAAATGTTAAAAAAAATAGTAGCTATGACCATATTTATCATTTTTATCAAGGCTGCACCATTTGATCAAAATAATCATCCATTCCCATGATGAACCATGCTACGACCCATAAGGTTCTACCACAGGAGAAAACCCTGTCGTACTGATTTGGTCATTTGTTGTCACCCGGTATGACAAACTGGTAAAGTATTTTCTTCTGTTTTACTCAGTGATTCTAGGTGCTCAAGCCAATCTGCAATAGGAGCCTGAGTACAGGAAAAAAAAAAAAAGGCAAGATGGGAGAAACGCCTAAGCTTATCATATTCATTAACTGTTTCAATTCCTTTCTTTCATCCAGCTCATTCCTTCCCACTCCTTCCCCCCCATGTGGGTGACACTCTGAAGCTGGACAGCCTTTGGGAAAGTCAGCTACCAGTGCTGGCAGATGATGAAGAGGACCCCAGTGGCCTGCAAAGGGCTGTGTGGCCTTAGCCAAGGACATTTTAGAGTGAAATTCAAAGCAAAAGTTAAACCAAAGGGACCCAGGTGGTAACCAAGAGACATGGGAGCCGAAGCAGTACATGCTGGGAAAGAAAAACGATTTGGTTGGCAGCCAACTGGGCTGAGATAAGGTTCTGTTGCCTATTTATGCATCTGTTTATTCATTTATTCTACAAATATTATGAAGTGCTAACTAAAACCAGGTACCGAGGTAGGTACTGGGGAATAGTAATGATGTAGGCAGGAAGGTAGAGACCTCATAGAGCTATGGCTCTGAGAGAGAAGGATGTTTTCCTCCTCCTCTGCCTCTTCCTTTTGTAATGAGATCACACAGGCAATATCCCATTTCATTTCCTTTTCTACTTGTTCACTCTTTATGTTGACATCTCTAGTCTTCAGTTTGCTTTGATATAACACAGATAAATCCTCCCACATTCCCTCTTCTTTCTCTTTTCCTTTTTCTTTTTAAATATATTTTTTGGTTTTGAAATAAGTTTAGATTTTCAGAAGAGTTATAAAGATAGCACAGCGAGTTTCTTTTTTTTTTTTAAGATTTATTTATTTATTTGAGAGAGCAAGAATAAGAGAGAGAGAGAGAGAGTACATGAGAGGGGGGAGGGTCAGAGGGAGAAGCAGGCTCCCCACTGAGCAGGGAGCCCAATGCAGGGCTTGATCCCAGGACTCCAGGATCATGACCTGAGCCGAAGGCAGTCGCTTAACCAACTGAGCCACCCAGGTGCCCCGTACAGCGAGTTTCTATGTACACTTCCCTGGCCTAAGAAATCTCGAAGTGTGATCATGCTTGGGCAGGAATGGGGATGCCAGAGGAAGATACTGAAGGTGCGTGTAACCTTGTCTAGAAGACATCGTAGGGGGCTTCCTGAGGGAAGCAGCATTTCATCAGAGACAAGAAAGAAGAGAAGGTGTCAGCTAGAAGAAAGGGCAGACTGCTCCAGGTGGAGAGGACAAAATGTATGAAGGTTGGGAGGTGAGAGAGAGCAAGGCTTATCCGGAACAACTGAGAGAAGGTCAGTATTGCGGGGCCACAGATTGGGAGGAGGAGGTCCACAGCTGGGTAGACTCAAGTGGGGTGGGATTAATGCGGAGGAAGGAGTGGGAGTTTTCTTTTGTGAGCTTAATCTGATGGGCAAAGCCCATAAAGATGCAGTGTTTGGGACTAGGCATCCCTGCTTCGCATCAGATCCACTTCCTCTTTGGCCAAAGTCAGGCCCTTCCCAGAAATGAAGAGTCTGGGATCACAGCTCTGTGTAGGAATTGAATATCCCAGCATATATCACAGGAACAAGACCATGGGTCAGGGTCACAGACAAGGTTGCTTTTGAGAATCTAACAGAAGCTATGAAGTCTCTTAGAAAAAACAAACAAAAACATCCCCCCCAAAATTGCATGATTTTTCTCAATCTCTCTCCCTCTTTCCCTCTCTCTTCTCTCTCTCTCTCGCACACACACATTTTCATGAAGTCCATGAAGCTCAGTCCACAGCTCCAAAGAATTCATTTTGTATAAAATCTGAGGTCCCTTTTCAGCCCAAGCATCAAAATTTCCCAAATCGACCTTTTTTCTCAAGCAACAACAAAACTAAATGAGGTAAATGCACGAAATTATATTGTTTCATAGTTTTCTTCAGTATAGAAAATGGAAAGGCATATAAGGGAAGAGGAAAGGATTTAGAACCACAGGTTTATATAAAATATCACCAGGTGTATGAAGAAATCCCAGGAGCACTCCCCACTAAGAGAATGTGTGTCGGCTTCAAGCTCAACAGATATCATTACCTCTCAGTCTTCACGCCTACCCATACTCACCGCCCCCCAATGCACACACACATTTATAAAATCCCAGCAAACCAAGGACATTCTTTCTAGTTCTGAATAAGAGTGGGTTTTAATATATAGATATTGTCCATGTCTCCACAACAGGATCAGTTAAGACAACAGACATGAACACACACACACACACACACACAATTATGCTCAAAAAAGTGTTCAGAAAAGTGAATCTAATGGGGATTGACCTAAAGCAATCCCAGGAGCTTATGCTTCTCACTGAGGGTCAAGATCTCACCTGAGCTGTTAGAAATCCCCTTGCATTAGAAGCAGTCAAGGAAACATCTAGAACAAGGGTCAGGAGAAAAAGCCTCCCTCCTTGAGGCAGCTGCTGATCTGAAATGATCCACCAAAGTATGGTGCATGGAAATTCAGCAAGAGGTTCAGGCAGATTGGTAGGTGGGCTTCACTTCATGAACCCTAGATGTCCCAAAGTTAGAGATGGGTGAGTGCCATGCAGGCCGCTTGCCAGATGTGAGGGACAGCCTCCTGATTGGTACTTTGTAAATGTTAATTCTCTGAATGCTGCAGGCTCCATGAAAAGGAGGGGTGCACCCCTAATTTACACATCACAAGCAATTTACAAATATGGTATTTTGGCAGTTTTGTTCCTTGTCTCACTCTCTTCTTACAAAGCCCCTGAGACTCCAATTCTCTTGAAATAGATAAATAAGAAAAGAAATAAGAAAATACATTATAAAAAAAGAAGATGATGTTCTTCTCCCAGAGGGTTACAATTCATCAGTATTTGTTTGGAAGTCGTCCTGTCCCAAGGCTGTGAAAAGGTGAAGAGAATGCTATTGAGCACCCAGAAAAGCAAAAAGCCTTCCTGGCCAAGGTCAAGTATATATCAGCCAGGAGACAAAGCAACACTCATTTCAACCCGAGGCCACAATGTACCTTGACCCCAGCCTCATGAAAACAACAATTTGCAGTCGTCTATAAAACACGTCCTTTACTTTCCCTGTTCCATTGGCTTCTTCTGAACTCAGACTCCTGAGTTAGCAGTATCTGGCTGTATTTTACAATCATGTGTGTGCGTGTGAGTGTGTGCACTGCATTCTAAGATTTGGGGCCAAGATTTATCTCATTCTCTGATGGCATTTTATCGTTATCAGAGAGCAATAAATTTCAGCTCCGTTAGCACTGCATTTAAATATGCACCCGCCAAGATAGAAAGGTGCCGGATCTATAGCATGCTATAAATTTCCATTATTTGCCATCATTCTATACTTGGGCCTTGGCAGAGCCCAGCCGAGACTGCACATTTTGTTTAGATAGCTCTTCTTCCCTACAGGGAAACTTCGCCAACACTTGAAGCAGATACAATTTGCTGGCCGCAACTCTGTTTGCACCTTAACAGCTGTTTTGCTTTTTTATTTAGAGAGAACAGGGTTGCCGCCATCTGTCTTTTGAAAAATGAGTTCTGCTCACAGCAACATGTAACCATAAAAAAGAGAGAGAGGCTGAAGGATGAAGCCAAATGTCATGACAGAGAGCAGGTCAACACGAACAGGAGACAAAAATAATGATGAAACATTTACCACTTGAAAGAAAAGAAAAGGAAAAAAGAAAACAAGTCAGAGATCTCCAGGTTGGTAAATGAGGCTCAAGTTCTCTCTAACAAGTGCTGGTAGAACCCAAATAACGAATAACCTCACCTACTAGGCATCCAGATCTTCTGTCACATAGGCTGCTCATAGAATCCTAAAACTGCCCAATGAGGTAGATATTTTAATCAGCTCCAATTTAGCAGTGAGCAAAATACAGTCATAGGCATCCATCAGACCTGGTTCAAGTCCAGCGTCTCCACTTTCTAGTTCTGCCTCCTGTGTCATGCCTGTTTTGAACCCACCAAGTGATTACTGTCTACCCAAGTGAAACAGTATCTGGAAGGATTAGGTGAGATTATGCCCACAAGACCCCATGTGCAGCACTTGGCACGCAGATGTGCTTAATAAATTTCACCTATAACTGTTGCCAGAGCAGTTAAGTGACTTAGGTTAAGTCCAAAGACTGGTGTGGAACACGAGCCCAGACTTGAATCCAGCTGGCAAAACTCAAGGCCAGTATTTGAAAATATATATCTTACAGCCATTCTCTAAAATTCAAGTGCACCGGCTAGTTTACAGGATGGTACTACATGAGCTCTCAATCCTCAGTGGCTTAATACAGTAGAAGGACATTTCTTACATTAGCTACTTGTCTGAGATGGATCCAGGGGTGAGGCAGCTTCTGTTCCACCTAATCACTCAAGGACCCAGGCAGATGGACAGACCAGCATCCCAACATGGGACTTCAGATTCACTGTGGCAGAAGAGAGTGCTTGGAGACCTTCCACCCACTCTCCGTGCTCTGTCTCAGAAGTGACACACAATCCACTGGCCAGAACTAGTTTCTCAGTTGCACTTAAACTGCAGTGGGGGGCTGGGAAGTGTGGTCTTCCTTGTAACCAAGAAGGAAATCTTGTAACCACATAGGGTTAAGAACTGGTGTAGTCTATCTCACCAAAAAACATGACAATGATGGACTAACTGGGTCTTTCTCCTTCACAGAGATTTTTGTTTCTCTGAAACATGCTGCTTACTTGTAAGCCTTTGATGTTCATGATTCCTCACTATGGAATGATATATTCTTCCCTCCCTAAAAAAGAAAATGGCATTAAAATGAGTTACTGGGAATAGAATGGGATGGGATGGAGTAGGAGATGGAGTAGTGAGATTCTAGACTCCCAATCATTGAGGGAAATTTCAAATATGATCACACTTCCTTGTTTACTTAAAAGAATCTTTTTAACAAGAGGAGATGAATCACAAATGGGTGTCTCACTTGCTCTTACGCTAGCCAGAAATTCAAAATACTGTAACCAGCCTCTATCCAAAGCAGCCCTGAAAATTAAGATAATGTTTGATACAGGAAGGGAAGAATGTTGCTCCTCTTCCCAGTCTAAAAGTTATTTACCAAAACCTCCTGCTCTATACATAATCTATATGCCAGTAGGTTCTGATCCCATAGGTCTTGAGTAGGGCTCAGGTCTACGTGTTTTCACCACTCTGTAAGGTTATTCTGATACCCAGCCAGGGCTGGGAAGCCAAACTCCAGATCCACTCCATAGTCTAGAACTATCTCAGGAAGGTAAGGAGGAGTTCCTGGTTTCCAATCCCAGACCACATACTCACTCATAGCCTCAGTCAGTGTCCTCTTCTACAATGATATAATGTCTTTGCAGTGCCAGCTGATTGTGAAGATTATATTAGAAGATACACGTGAATACCTTTAAATACAAATGTGACATGATTCAGCTCCTTACTATTATCATGACAAAGCCAGACCATTGACAGTGGATAAGGGAAGGGAAGAAAAAGAACATTCACTATGTACTCTATTCCAGACCCCAAGTTTATACTATACCATGAAGATACCAAAAAATGATAAAACAAAATGTGGTCTACACATACACAAGGCATTATTCAGCTTCAAGAAAGGAAATTCTGCAATATGGGACAACAGAGATGAACCTTGAGGACATGATGCTAAAGGAAATAAGCCAGTCACAAAAGGGCAAATACTGCATGATTCCACTTTTCCACTTGTATGAGGTATCTAAAATAATCAAATTCATAGGATCAGAGAGTAGGATGGTGGTTGCCAGGGGCTGGGAGGGAAGAGGAAATAAGACATTATTAATCAATGAGAATAAAGTTTTAGTTAAGCAAAGGAATAAGCTCTAGTGATCTGCTATAATCAATAATAAGGCATTGTAAATGTAGTAATTTGTTAATAGTGTAGATCTCATGGTAAGTGTTTTGCCACAATAAAATAAAAATTTTAAAAGTTCAAACCCCCCCAAAAAACTGGAGCTCAAAAAAAAAAAAAAGATAATACAATTTCTGTTTTTGTTTTCATTTTTGATTTTTTACAATTACAATTCCTGTTTTCATGAAGCTTACAGCCTGGTAAAGAATTTACTCTTTAGTCTATTATCCACTCTTCCTCTCCTAGATACAATTTCCATCACCTTGAAAGTCTGGGAATATAAGCCAGAATCTATTACCCAAAGCTTTTGATGCATATTTGCAAACATCGTTGTTCAACTTAGACTTTAGCCTACACATCGCTTTGAACAGATTTGGTTTAGTAACCAAAGTTTCAGAACTTTGGACAGTTCTTTTTCATTTATTCTCCTAACATTTGCCACTTCAATTACATTATGCATTTGTTTTTACTCTACTGAGTGAAAAATGTTACCTAACTGCCTCTGTAATTCTCTGAAACACACCCCTTCCTTCTTTTAAAGAGAACCTCAGTGTGGGGGATAGAAAATAAAGGATTTTGTTAAGATCATCCTCTTTCCTCTCTGATTCCAAGAAATATAACATCAATAGTGATGTTGCGGTAATAGATTACATCAGGGCTTCTCAAGCTCCGCACTATTGACATTTTGAGCGAGATGATTCTTTGTTCTTGGGAGCTGCCCTGTGCATTGCAGGATGTTTAGCAACATCAATTGACTCTACCCACTGGCTGCCAATAGCAACTTCTCCCAGTTGTGGGAGCCAAAAATGTCTCCAGATATTGCCACATGTTCTCCAGGTGGGAGAGGATTACCCCCAATTGAGAGAGACTGGTTTTGGTTTATTGCACGTATACTATGAGCAAAACAGTGGGTTAAGTTCTTAACATACCTTACCTCATTTAATTCTCTCAACAGCACTGTGTGAGAGGAACTATTAGTGTATGGATTTCAAGGTAAAAGAACTGAACCAGTAAGTCTCAGAGCTGATGTTCCAAAGTCTGTGCCTTTTCTTATACTCTGTGCAGTCCACACAAGTCAATTCCCCTACTTTCTGTTCATCCATGGAATGAATTGAATTGACATAGAAATGAATTGTAAAGTATATGTGATATCTGAGTAAGAGCACTAACTCTCTAGGAAGTTATACATCCCCCATGTTCCATTCAGATTCCACCATGTCATGGATCCCCAAGAAATGCAACAGCAATCCAGTGGGTACTGAGTGTGGATGGAGTTCTATATGGCACCAAAGCTAGGAGAAGGCCAACTTCTCTCCTACCTTTTCAGTATGGTGAGGCAAGATTTCAGCCACTCCTCGGTTCTCAACAACTGCTTCTTTTGGGGGAAATAAGTCTGGACCTATAAGATGTGTCTTATAGTGGATGTTGAGAACATCTGTCCAAGGAATTTTCCCTTTACCTTTAGCCACATGCTTGCAATGGAAACAGCTCTGTTTCTATTAGGTACACTCAGCCAGAGCTAACTGGACAGTAGATTCAAACTGGGCTAATTGGAAGCTTCCATTGATAATTTGTCATTTGATTGAGGAAAGATAAAATGATAAATCATTCTTCTACATTCTCTTGCATGGTGGAATGTAATTTTTGTGATTTGGGAGATTTTGGCAGCCATTTGTTACTTTATGGATTGGGAATACTATTGGACAAAAAGAGAGAAGAAAGCAAATGCATTAGAGAACACAGAGGAACAACAAGCAGGGTGTCCTGGTGGCATCTGAAATTCCTCAAAGAAGAGCCAAATCCTTAAGTTTAGTTCATGCCAAATTTCCTTTGGTGCTTGAGCTAGTTTGAGTTTGGTTTCTGTGACTCATAAATACAACAGCCCTTAAGCTGGAAGTGAAGAGAAGGTGGTAGGCACCAGCATACTTAATTGGAATCACAGCACTAGGTGGAAAAGATCCAAAGGAGGGGCTCTCCCAGGATGCACAGGCTGGAGCACATGGAAAGCATAAGTCTCAGCTCCTTGTGGATGGATGCATATCACTGCTTCTCTTCCTTGAAAGGAAATCCTGATTTTTCTCCTTGTTAGGTGTTTTGAGTTTCTGCCTTAAAAAACAGTGTAATCTAAAGGGGGAACAGAGGATCAGGAAAGACTTTTTCCTGTAAACGTATAGGATTGGTAACTGCAGCTTGTTAGTCTATACAAGGATTAGTCAAAACATGAAAGAAAATCCTGAATTTCTACACAGCATGCATAGCTTCCCAACAATTATAAAGCAAACCACTCTAACTTTCCTTGTTTGAAGAGCCAGCTTAAAATGAATTGTCCATGATGAAGAATAGTCTGTTGGATCTCGTCTTCTTCTGGAGCACAAGCCCCTGTGCACTGCTTCAGGATTTAACGATCACACTGTCAGAAAGGAAGGAGGTAGACACATGGTGTTTCCAAGTCCTCTTTCCCCACTTACTGTCTCTCCAGGTAGCTCTTGTTAATGGATCTTGGGAAATGAGGGAGAAGTAACTTTCCATGTCATGAGGGACTGAAGGCTACTGACCCTCTGATATGTCCACATAGCCCCAGACATCACCTGGTGGGTGGAGATGAGTTGTGTTTTGTGAAACAAAATGGAGTGAAACAGACCTAAGTTTTAGTCCCAGGTCTGTCTGCCAATAACAATTATGCAACCTCATCTCCTAGGCACTCAGTCTCTCAGCCTCAGATCTTTTATCCTTAAAATTGGGGCAATTTATTTTGGGCATGTAGGGTTATGGAAGAGTTAAGTAAGAAAGTAGAACAAAAGCTCCTACTAGAGCTCTCAGCACTCAATGATGGTCAATAACTGATAGCGATCAGAGTATCATCTTAAGATTATTCTAGATCTTCAACTGGCTGAATACTGGAGTTGCTTCTCAATGGTGACACCATCTGTCTGGCTCAGAACCCGCTTGTTTTCTTCTGGAGGTCTGAATGATCTGGTCTGACCTGGAATGTCTGGCCCAGACCAGACAGATCAGATCATCACTTCAAGATCTACTTAGAAAAAGACATTTATTAGAGGACACATGAAAGGCATATCTGGAGAATGGAATGATGGTGGGAGAGGAATCAGAAGAGCACACAGCATAGCCTGAGCTAACACCAGTTGACAGCACCACACCCCTTCCCATTTCCCATGACTGACCTCACTGACCCAACAACACCTTAGAAGAACGAACCTATTACAAGAGGACCCAGTGGGAAAGAGCCTGCCTGGGCTCAAATCCCAATCTGCCACTTAAAATCTATAAGACCTTGGCAAGTTCTTTAAGCTCTTTGGGCTTCAGCTTCTTCTTCTCCAAACTAGAAATAATAATAACATCTCACAAACTCATATTAATATTAAATATTACTAATATTTAAATATTAAATGTTAATATTGCAGCAGCCCTTAGAACCAGGCCTGGCATGGAATGAGGGATATCTGGGTGACTGTTAATTAATAAAATAAAATAAATCCAAATTATTGCACAGGTTTTGACTTTTCAGCAATACAGTCACAGCCTGAAAGTCTCCTTTCTTCCAGTAACTCTTCCACCAAGAAAAAAAAAAAAATGTGTTTTAAATTAAAAGCCCACAAATTGACTTGAAATAAAAAACAAACACACACAACAAAATATAATAGAAAAGAATAGCTAAAGGAAGTTGATTTCTCATCTTGCCAACTGCCCCGCTCTGACTCACTGTGATAGGAGGACTCTATTAACACTGTCTTCTGGTGAAGAAAGGAGATTCCAAACAAAAAGGTGTCTCCAACCTGGTACAACCCTCATTTCCCTCATAGACCACCAGGCTTCCAGCTATTAGGCTGTACAGATGTTAATGGACCCTATCAACTCTCTGAGGGTTCTCTTCTGGAAAAGCATATAATAGCGAGTATCGTCCATGTGTGTTCCTGGATAAGGATCTAGACCTACCAGGATGTAGACTTGATGGTAATAATGCAAGTTCTTTCTTGTGCATTCTCCAAATGCCCATGAAAAACAGTTTTCTCCTGGTCCTGGAGAATTTGCCATTTAGTCCTACATTGTCAGCATATTTGTGCTGTGGGACTTTATAATGACGCATGCGTGTAAGGGGTCCTTGTAGTATCCACAGCTTATTAAGCCTCAACCCTCCTGGAATGATCACGTGCTTTTCAGCAAAGAATAGAGTTGATGCCCTTAGGCAAACCGTTATAGAAGTTAACTAAATTTGAATTCTCCTAGGGCCTCTTGAATGCATTCTTTTTTTTTTTTTTTTTCTTAAGAGTTCTCTGAGCTTGTATCAAGTCTAATTGATTTTTAGCACAGGAAGCCTTACCTCCCAATACAGCACTGGGCCCTTATTCCTTGTAGCCAATGGCAAAAGATCCATTTATAAATTGTTAAACATGTTCACAGCTAAACGACACCAAAATAGCCCAGGAATATTTTAATATTCATAGTTTGCTTTGATTAAAATACAAACTTTTCACATTAGCTCTAGGATTATTTTTCATAATGCAGGCAGGTTACAGAGCTGAGTGCCACTTAATTTAGTGTTTAATCAGGAGAACTACTGTGGCATCAGGCTGATTAGGTTGGCTCAACTGCTGCCTGCTCAATTTTTCCCCATAATTGCGGGATATTTTTTATGGTGACAAGTGCCCAGACGGTAGAATTCCAATATGCTATACATCAGCTTCTCCATTATTGGATTAGCTAGATGTGGCATCGTTACTGCGGCACTACCATCCCTATCATTGATCGCATCGTCCTTTCCATTCCACAATTAATGCAAGTCTGCTGGATTGATCAATCTTCTCATGAGCTTGGGCCGCAGTCAATATATTCTTATGGCTGTGTGTGAGTGATCTGCAGGGTTTCTCATGAGGCCTGTGGATTTGTCACTGTGGCAAGAGATTTTCTCATTTTAAGATGCCCCTGATCCCATCAGGCTGCCAGACACATTGTTTTCAAATTACACAGGTGTGGAAGAGAGAAGAAGGAAGGAAGGAAGGAAGGAAGGAAGGAAGGAAGGAAGGAAGGAAGGAAGGAAGGAAGGAAGGAAGGAAGGAAGGGAGGGAGGGAGGGAGGGAGGGAGGGAGAGAGGAAAGGGAGGGAGGGAGGGAGGAAAGGGAGGGGAGGGGAGGGAAGGGGAAGGGAGGGAAGGGGAAGGGAGGGAAGGGGAGGGGAAGGAAGGGAAGGAGGGAAGTTTTTCAACTATAGGAGTTTTCTTTCCTTCTTTCCTTCCTTCCTTCCTTCCTTCCTTCCTTCCTTCCTCCCTCCCTCCCTTCCTTCCTTCCTTCTTTCCTTCCCTCCTTCCTCCCTCCCTTTATTTGTACAGCTGGCTATCTCTTGAATTATTACTATGTTAGCTGAATTTTACTTTTTAAATTTTAGGATGTCCATTCAAGACCCACAAAAGCCAACCAACTAAAAATATCATCCTCAAGGCAAAGGGGATTAAAAAAAAAGAGAGTTTGCAAACCCATGTTCTCTGGTACTAGCTCCTCCCATGTTGTTGTGGATAGACTGTTTTCAAGAAAAACTTCCACATAAGACAAGGAAGCATGATAGCTGCAGGTGTGGCTAAGAATTGGATGACAGGTTTGCTATTAGCCGAATGTAGCTAATGCTAATTTGAGAGAGGGACACGGAAGCCCAGGGTTATAACTGGTTCCTTTGCTACCATTCCTGAGATTTGCTGCCATGTGCTATGCTTCTCTGGGCACCTATTGTAGTAGGAGGCGCATCCTGATATCACATGGAAGTGTCCCCCCTCCCAGGGTAGGCCCCAGTGGCAGCAGCCCTACATCTCCCTCACAATTCCTAAGTACCTATATGAAAGGAAATGAGACAATCTTCTCGGGAGTTTATCCTGTACTGCCAGGAAAGTGAGAGCAGAAATTATGCAAAGTCACATTCAAGAAAAGAGCTTCTGAACAAAAGAGAAGAAAAATATGCTACTATATTGAAAGAATGGCTAAATCCATCAGAAGATGGTTGGAGCATGGGAGTGTGATAGCTATGTGCGGAAGGCAGAATAATGGCACCCTCAAAGACATCCATGCTCTAACCCCCATAACCTACAAATATGGCACATTACATGACAAATCAGATTTTGTAGATATAACTGAAATTGTGGACCTAAAAAATGGAGAGATTACTCTGGATTTGGAGGAGGGTGCAATCTAATCACATGAGCTCTTAAAAGCAGTGGACTTTCTCCAGATGGACTGGGAGAAGTATGGCAGAAAAGAAAGTCAATGAGTTTCCAATTGTGAAAATGGCTCATACCCTTGATGGTTCTGAGATGGAGGGGACCACGTGCAAGGACCAAAGAGGCCTCTAGGACCTAAAGGGAGTCCCCAGCTGACAGCCTGCAAGGAAATAGTGACCTTAGTCTTGCAGCTGCAAGGAACCACATTCTGCCAATCTTCTGAATAAGCTTGGAAGCGGATTCTTCCCAGAGCTACTGATAAGAGTCCCTCCAGTTAACATCTTAACTTTGACCTTGTGAAACCCCCAGCATAGAAACCAGTTGAACCAACTGATCTTCTGACCTAGAGGACTGTGAGATAAAAAGTTTATGTTATTTTAAGCTGCTAACTTTGTGGTAGTTTGCTATGGCAGCAATAGAAAACATGCTATGGAAACACAGAAAAGAAAAGATCCATATGGGGAGGCAGTTTGAAATGATGGATAGAGTCTGCAGATAGAATGTCTGGGTTCAAAGTGTCAGTCTACCACTTACTAACTGTGTCCTTGGGCAAATAACTTAACCAGATTAAGTATCCCCTGTTTTGTAGACTTCAACTACTAAAAAGGAGGGAGGGAGGGAGGGAGGGAGAGAGAGAGAGAGAGATTGCCTGTGCTTTCCAGCCAAAGATTATCAAACCACACCTGTACTTGAAAAGTTGGGTTTATTACCTGTTGCAATGAAGGAAAATGTACACCATGAGGAACCATGGGGTGTCTTAATAAGATGGTGTCAGGGATGACTTCACATAGGATTTGGGCTTGTGTTAGGTGCTCTTGGGGTAAGGGTTTTAGGAATCAGGACTTTCCTCTGGATTGGATGCCATCAGCAAGCAGAGCAATTTTACTATTGGGAATTTTATCTGGAAGGAAGAAAATAGTGAAACTAAGGCTGTAGTTGGTAAAGAAGAAGCCATCACTCTTATTAGCCAGAATTGGGAGATGACTGGCCATTTTTGTGGTTGAGACAGGTTTATGTTTTTGACTGAGTTCAGAGTGGTCTTGTTTTGTCTTGACCCATCAAGATCATGGAGTAGCCTTGTCTGATGTTCACATTTTCTGAGGTTGTTTCTGTTTAAAAGAAAATTAAGGGCTGTCTGTGAGTGTCAGGCTGCCTCCTACCAACACCAAGGCTTAGGTGATAGGACCTGCCAGGGGCTGTTCTTCTATTTCTCAAGACAATAAATATAAGGCACTTATCACAGTACCTAGAATGGAGTAAACACTCAATAAAACCAACAGTTTTTAAAAATTACTATTGTGTTACAGAATAGCTCAAGGAAAACCAGGAACCCTGTCAATTACCAAATGGCATCCCTTATATAATTCCTCAAAGGCTCCATAACTTTCATCTCTTTTTCCCTTCCTTCTCTCTCCATCCCTCTATTATACAGGTCAACAGGGTCCTTAGCAAGCAAGAAGACTCTCTCATTAGAAAGGAAGAAGGAGACTAGAACATAAGCAAGGAATCATTAAATTCGCTCAAAAGATAAGGGAAAGGCTATTACCACTCACCTACTACTAACTTATTTTCTACACATGACAGAGGAGAAGATATGCCTTTGCTCAAGGGTTCAACCTGTCCTGTTCCAACAGGTTCTGACAGCTGGCCAGTGTACTTGTAGAGACAGACGGATTGGGTTGTCTTAATTTGGTCCAACCAAGGTTTTGTGTCTTACAGCCACTTCCCCTTTCTTGTATGCTAGCTCATCATACATTTTCCTCATTATGATGTGGCTTCTTGTGTAGTTTCCCTACGTAGGGAAACTTCATGGGCAGTGGAATACAAGTATTGGAGCCTCCCAGGAAAATTCCTTCTAAATTCAAGTCATTCAATGGAGACTCATTGTATTAATAAATCTCATAAATGCGTTTAGAATGTATTCATTACAAAGAGATGGTCTCTCTCATGGAGAACTGACACATCAGGTTGCTGACCTGATGAGGCTAGGTCATATCCAGACTAAGGTAACTACACCAGGGCAATGAATTCTACCAGTTGTGTGATCTGATCAGATTTTGTGGTATTTTAGCCATATCTCTGA
The DNA here is from genome assembly GCF_004348235.1 of Phoca vitulina. Lineage (NCBI taxonomy): Eukaryota > Metazoa > Chordata > Mammalia > Carnivora > Phocidae > Phoca > Phoca vitulina. The sequence continues at coordinate 647,718 of NW_022589769.1, read as the reverse complement.
TGTTTATGTGTTTAGTAGACATAAACATAGCCCTGACTAACTGAATTGAGTCACTTTAATTTGCATGTGTGTATATTTTTTTCTAATTTTAAATTATATACACACACATAAGATTTAAAAAGATGCTCTTCTGAATATAACAAAAAAGTGGTTTCTACACTGGGGAAATGGTGTATATTTTTAAAGGGAAGCAGACAAATATACTGATAATCAGTTCTTCCAATGACCATTTCATTGACTCACTTTCTGAAAGCAATTCACCAAATAACCAATTCTTTGAAAAACCATTAGTGAGCTTTGCAGTTTCTGTGTAGAATCTGGTCAAGGGGTTGCCCCTTACTTAGTCTCATCCCAAGCAGCTCTGGCCATAAAATTAGGATTTTTGATACGTAAATCATATTTTTTCTAATACATACTAACTTAACTGTATTCTTTATATTTAATCATTAGATTATCAAAAGGCCTTCCATTGATGCTACATGTATCAACCTTTGGGTTGATATCTAAACAAAAAGTTCATGGAAATACCTAGTTTTACTTTAAAGGTCCTTTAACTCCTAATATTTTGTGCAAAAAAAAAAATGAGTATATGTATAAATATGCATCCCTGAGGAGCAAGATTTAAAAGGGGTTCAGAAACTTTACCCTAAATGGTTTGAGTAGCATCCTCCATTTGTTTTTAAACCCAGTTTATGCAACGCTCCTGCAGGATTAAACTTTGCAAAGCACAAGCTGATTGTATTACCTTTCTTTGAGAAACAAAACACAACAGGAAAAAAAAAAAAGTCTCTAAGATCTACTTGTAGCTTACAGAATAAAATCAGAACTCCTTTTCTTTGCATTCAAAGCCCTTTGGATAGCAGCCTCCTCTCCCTTCCCAGGGCCCTCATGCTTTGTGACTCTCTAAGTTTCTGTCTCATGTTAGTGTGACCTCAAGCCATGTCTTAACATATTGACTGCACTAAGATGTTGAGAGAAAGTCCTGGCTAATTTTCCTTTATTGTATAGCATCAAGTACAACACCTTCCTTATGGAGAGGAGATATTTAAGAAATGTTATTTTAAGCCACCTAGTGCTATTTTAAAATATTTTAAAAGATCTTTACAAATGTCTTTATTACATAAATAGAAAACCTTCATATTAAACAAGGCACATTAGTGTGTAAACACACACACAGAGACACATACAGACACACACACCTAATAGTTTAGGGAATAAAAAGAAATGCATTGGCTCATGTGGTTGCATAGTTCCCAAATAAGTAGGATTGACTTCAGATACAACTGTATCCAGAGCCTCAAGAGATGCCATCGAGATTTTTCCTTTCTCAATGTCTTAGATTGTGTCTCCATATATTGAGGGCAGGATGGCCACGATAACCCTAGAATCACCTGTACCCAGCCTAACAACCCCATGAAGAAAAGATGATTTCTCCACAGAGTTTAACAGCCAAGCCCTACATGGGACTCTGAGTGGCCTGCCTGGATCGTGAGCCCATCTCTGAATGAATTGTTATGCCCGGGGTTCTCAGTCACTCTGAATGTTCAGGCCTCACCGACATGCTCATCCTGTGCACAAGAACAAAACAGAACCACTCTTCTCAGAAAAGAAGAGCCTTCCTACTAGGAGAACATGTAATGAGTGATGAATAGAGATTAAAAAAATAATAATACAGATATTCACTAACTCTCCCAAACTGAGCTAGTTCTGAAACGCTTCCATCAACAAATGACTGAGTACAGGTCAGGGATGTGGGGAATAGGAAATGTACAAGTTGATCTGGGAATGCCTTGTCCTCTTGAAAAGCAAGGGAACTCTCTGCTCAGACAAGAAGGAGCCAGCTGGAAGACGCTTCCAGACAGGGCTTCAGAATGGAACTTGAGAAAAGTCATTGCTCACTTCTGGAAGACTCATGCAAACTAACTCATTTATTTGAAAAGTGGTAAAATATAAAGAAAGATAAATGCATCCTATATTTCTTCTATGACCTGTACCTCAGGGTAAGCAAAAAAGATAGAGAAAGAGAGGAGATTTTTCTCTGTAGAAATATTCCACCTAATAAATGAAGAAAAAATGATGACAATGGTTGTTAGTGGCTACCAAAAATCCCAGAAAAGACTGCCACCCATACATGTCATACCTGCTGGTGGAAGTTACTCAATAACACTGATGCTATGTTTGTGTTATTAAAAAAAAAAAAAAAAAGAACCAAAATCTCATCAAACTTCTGAATCTAACCACCAATTTGCAGGACGTATGGAGGATAGAGAATGCAATGAGCAGAGCCAGACAGTGGGGAGACGCTTCAATAATAATGATCTAATGTCTTCAACAAATGGATTGCAAAATTAAAACAACAACAACAAATTGTAGAGGCAGTCAACAAGACTTCAGAGATACATCAATTGATTTTAATTTGGTATGTATTAATATTACTCTAATTCCTGATCAGCAAGCAAACTTAAATATATATATATATATATATATATATAATATATAAAATTTTATGTATACATATATATGTATGTATATATTCTATCAGTGTTCAAGTTTACCTGATTGACACAATAGAATATCTGATGATATCAAGGAATTAATGTTAATTTCTAAGGCCTAATAATGTTAATGATAATTTTGTTTCCTTAAAAACCCTCATCTTTTTCATAGGAATTAAATAACTGCATGATAGTTCTCACAAGGCTAGTAAGTTTGAAGCCACAATTTGAGTCAACTTCTGTCTAATTTCAGAGCCCTTGCTATTAACTACAAGAAAGAAAGAAAGAAAGAACAAAAGAAAGAAAGAAAGAAAAAGAAAGAAAGAAAAAGAAAAGAAAAGAAAAAAGAAAGAAAAGAAAAAAAAGAAAGGAAGAAAAGAAAAAAGAAAGGAAGAAAACTTTTCTTCTGCATGGGAAAAAAATCCAGGGCACCCAAAGTCTAATTCTGGCTGTCTATGAGTCATTTAAATTTTAAATCACATTTTCTAATTTTCAAGAATAGACACTGTATATTCATAACTTTTAAGAACCAATAAAAAACACTTTAAAAAGCCCTCACCTTTTTAATATACATACATAGATATTTTTAAATGATATGATGTATAAAATCTAGTTATATTAAGGAATTATTGCTAATTTGAATATGCAATAATGTTAATGATAATATGGTATTTTCCTTAAAAAGTCCTATCTTTTGAACACACATATTGAAACATTTAATAATCATGTAATATTTGGGATTTGCTTCAAAATATCCATGGGGTAGAGGGAAGGAGATTAAGTACAAGATAAACAAGCCTGGCCACGAGATGGAAGTTGTTGAAGCTGGGTGATGGATGTATATCCTATCAAACTATTCTCCCCACTTTTGTTTATCTTTGAAATTTTTCATAATCAAAAGAATTTAAAACCACCATTAAAAAAAAAAAAAGACAATTTATCTCTCTGAGATATCACCACATCACTTTGGTCCACTGATGACTATGGAGTTTAAAACATAACATCAGTATCTGTGGGGATCTTAAAGAAAACTCAGGAGTAATTCCAGAACTGCGTCCATAACTCATGCCCTTCCTACTTTCCAACAGAGCCTGACGTGTTAAGTCTTTTGTGCAAACAGCCTGTATCCATCCATCAACTGTCCTCCATTATTGGAATAGTCTGAGGGCAAATGACACAAAATGTGAAAGAGGAGTGGCATTTCAAGACTAAAAAGAAATATCATTATTCTTTCATAAAGACATAACCTGAATAAAACCTCTTTGGGTTCTTCAACACACCCAGCTTGTTCCCATCTGCCCCTTTGCCGCTCTCCCTCCAGTCTGCAACTTTCTCTCTTGCTCTTCCTGGGTCAATCGTTCATGGTGAGCTCAGACATCATCCCCACCATGATGCCTCCCTTGACCACAACTTCTCCCAACCCCAAATCATTCTTTTTTATCACCTTTTTTTCCCTTTCCAGCATCTCACTTATTTTGTTGGTTTCATGATCACAATGGCGGCAAGTATTGCCAAGTATTGAGATATTGTTCAACACTGACTCTCCATACCTAGGACAGTTCCTGGAATCTAGCAGGTAATCAACGAACATTTGAAAATTAAATGCTTCATAGTTAAATCACTACTAAGCCACCCCATCTATTGGTTTAGCTACAGCCATTTTATACTAAATATGATACATATTTTTTTTCCTCTAAATCTACAAATCTCCTACCTTGAATGTTAACAACAGAACATCATCTCTCTTCTTCAGTGATATTTTATTTTGCTAGGGCTTATCATTGATAAGTCTAATTGGAACTAATCAGAAACATTACAATAGATGTGAGAGCTGTTTTTACGTTTCTGTAACGGCCTGCATGAGACAATTAAAAGGATGTTCTGATAACTCTTTCCTGCTATTATTAGAAGATGAGTTATTTGTGCTAAGAGAGCAAGAAACCCTACCTCAGAGAAATAGGAAATTGAGTAGTTTGCAGTTGTGAGAACAACAAAGTTAACATTCAATTAAGTCCCATCACAAGATTTATACTAATCATTAACCAAAAGTTGTCTTCGGTTCAGTTTCGGGAAATTGAACAATACCCTGACAAAGAGAAAGGCCCTTTAAAAATTAAGCAATAATTATGGTATGTTTGCAAAATGCAGTCTATCTTTTGTATCTGGAGTTTCTTGGCTGTGTAATTTGCATACACATTAAACTCTGTGGGAAATTGGAAAGCAATTCAGAATTCAACAATTAAAAGATACAAATTAAAATAGTTAGCATTAACTTAAAGTTTATTGCTGGTGCAATACTCTTGGATATAAATGAACTCTGATCGAGCACTCGTTTCCTCTCTTAGATGTACAACGTACTTTCAAATTCAGTCTCCAGTTCTACCTTTCAGTTACTGATTTTCCTGATGCCACTTGATATTCATAAATATGCTCTTTTAATAAATATGTATTGGCTACAGTTATTTTTTTCTCATTAGAAAGAGAAGGTGGGTCAAACCACTCTGGTGTTCAAAAGACTTTCCATCTCTTCAAACACTTCCAAATTATTTGAGGGAAATGCTCAGATAATTCTGTGTTTAAGCTAATAGTAAGAAAAGACATTGCTTTACAGAGGTGTAATTCTGAGAGCAAAACATAGTCAACACAGGGTGCCTGGGTGGCTCAGTCGTTAAGCGTCTGCCTTCGGCTCAGGTCATGATCTCAGGGTCCTGGGATCCAGCCCTGCATTGGGCTCCCTGCTCAGTGGGGAGTCTGCTTCTCTCTCTGCCTGCTGCTCCCCCTGCTCATGGCTCTGTCTTTCTGTCTCTCTCTCTTTTTCAAATAAATAAATAAAATCTTAAAAAAAAAAAAAAATGGTCAGCACAAAAAAAGAAAATGCTTCTTGTCTTTTCACTTTTCATATGCATCTACATTTTATTTACTATAAACACACACATATACATGTGAAAAAAATACATATGCATGTATGAATATGTATGAACATTTCATTATAATATATTGAGAACTTTCTAATCTAACTGCCTGGATATAATTCCATCACCTTCTAAGCTGTACGATCAAAGATGTGTTAGTCTCTCAGCTTCTGAGTCCCATTGTGCAAAACAGAGATGATAATAATGAACTCACAGGTATGTTATGAAGATTGAGTGAGAAAAAAGTTAAATCCCTGACATGTAGAAAGTGCTCAACAATTGCAACCCATTATTTTTGTTAAGTACTAGCATGTGGGGTCCCTGGAAGCAAATCCCAACCCTACCACTTAATAGCTCTGTGACCCTGGACAAGTAAACTCACCTGCTTATGCCTCAGTGGCCCCATGAGAAAAATGGGGATATGGTGCCTACATCATAGGTTGTCAGATGATTAAATTAGTTAAATATTTGCAAAGCACTTAGAGTAGTGCCTGAAGTAAGTCCTACACATGTAGTTGCTAAACAACAAATACATGTGGATAGATAGGTAGATGGATAATTACATATATATCTATCTGTATACACACACATATATAAAGAGAGCTGTCTCAACATAAAACTGGAAAAAGTCCAGTGTTATTCCAATGTTGTTCTAAACTAGTAATACTGGTTATCACTGTGCTTATTTTCATTTAAAAGCAGGAAGTTGGAGCAAGCTTTCTTACATTCAGGATGCACAGAAATCCAAGAGCTATAGTTCATCAGAAGCTGCCATGGATTCCACATGACCTATTTTGAGAGAATTAGGATACAATAAAATGTCCCTGGCATTATAACTAATTGAATATACTTGGATCATTGATGGTCCTTCCACATGCCCCAGGGCCATCAACATGGGGACCAATTATCAAGGTAAGTGTAGAAGTTTAGATTTTTATGCTATAAATACAGTTCCAACGGGAGAAAGTGGATAGGGGTAGAAAGTTTCAGACCCACAGGAATGAGGTTATTGTTCCTTTATACGTGTTCTAATAATTTGGCAGTTCACACATCGGGGGATTGAGAGAAACAGAGAGTTGTGTGTTGAGTTATAAAACTGAACGAATCTGTGGTGTGAGCATCGATAGCTCTTAACTCAAACTTTCCTTTTCTAGCTCCACCAGCAAGATTATTAGCTTGGGAATTTTAGAACATCCTTAGCAGCCTATCCCACATAATAATAATAAAGTACAGAACCTTTCCCAAAGTCGGCCATGTACAAGAACAGAACCATCACCTCCAACACACACACACACACACACACCCGTGCGGGGCTACTTTCAGATCACAGTCACTTTAATCAATACAGGTCTGAATGATGCAAATCATATCCTCTAATTCATTGATCACATTATATCCGATTCCTCTTGTGAAAACCTACACCATAGAAGAAATGCCCGTAAGAGTGAATTAAGACATTAACCTAAATCATAGCGTCAGATAACAGACTATGTTTGTTATTAATTTTTATTTCTCCATTTAACCAAAGTTGTAGCCACATTTATCTGATACCATATACATGAAATATCTATATATACCTACATATATGCATATATACACACCTGCATATACACACATATATTTATACATTTTTTAAAGAATGGCCAATTTACACAAATCAATCAAGAATCGAATGCACAATCAGGGATATATACTGATAAAGAGGTATCCATGTTGAGTTTAGAATTTTGTTTTGATAACACCTCGCCCTGTGCCTACCATCTAAAGTGGATTTTTACCAGTCTCTGAGAGCAAATGGCTTACCTGTAATTTGGCCACTAACATATATAAATGTTTCAAGCATAACAAAATACATATTTCAGAAAGAGCTGTGGAAAATGATAGCTTTAGGACTTTTAGAATAAAACCAGGATCCTTTCTGGAGGAGAGGCATAAAAGAGATTAAGTGGACAGTACTTTCTTTGAATTATTGATGTAATCAAAACACTAGCAGATTCACAACATCAGTCTTCCCTGTGCTGGGGTCGACATCAAATTTTAGTTAGGTTTTGGCATCTCTTTTTTTTTTCCTATTAAAAAAGGAAGGAAGAAAAAGCAGTCATCTGCTGTTTACCCACAAGATATGGAATTTCCTCACAATTCATAACATGCTATTAAAAAGGAGATAACTATGAGTGGTTTTCACATAAAGCATTCACTCGATCACCACGCAGCATTTAAGCTCAGTTCCGTGTCTGGGCCAGCACCTGGGCTCTCGAGGTCATTAGAACATAGACACAATCTCTAACCCAGTACTAAAGGCAGAGATGGCTGCATTAAACCGGAGGGCAGAGCTTTATCAGAGAAAGCTCTGTTCTCCATAGCTTAACCTTAAAGTGCTAATGCACTGTTTTCCTCCCTCTCATTCTGCAGCCTGGGAAGGAGCTTCCTGATCCCGCCAATACCCCAAGCCCAATTCCCAGGCTCCCCTCATCACCAGCAGATATCATTTCAACAGATGTCAAGAACAGCGAAAGTGCACTTAGGCCTATTTGTTAAATTCCTAAGGGAGGTGGTGGATTGGCGAAATTCAGCCAGTAATTAAACCACATACTTCTTCTAAAGCTGCCTCTACCCCCTCTTCCCTACATAATCTCTCTGCCTTACATCAAATCGTTTAGGCACTTATTGGCTACAATCAATACAATATGAGATACATTAATTCTGTCCCTGAGAGACTTTCGGGAAAGAGGAGGTATTGCTTCACAAGCATTTTGGAGTGTTCATGCAAGCATACCATCAAACACAGCAATATCGCCTTCGTACTCTACCTTGGCAGATTTATGGTCTCCCTGCCCCCCCCCCCCCCCGATGCCCACGGAACTGGTCTGCTGCCAAACACACGCAAATTGGATTGGAGCGAGGAACATTAAATATATTACCTAATGCACACAAACGCTAAATAGTGCAAATAGCGGTGAAGAAGTGGCCTGGCTGAGCAGAATTTTAACAATTAAACTCAAGTCTTTCCATATGTTCCAGCACCCCTCGTGCCTTGCTATGTAGAATAAAATTATGAGGGGGAAAAGTCCTTTACCAGACATCCCAGTCACAGATCTGTTTCTCCAGTGCAACATGGCTGTTTCCCCCATTCCTCACTTCCACCCCCTATTTGATCCTTTGGTCTGCAATACATCTAGGAAAAGCTCCAGGATTTCCCAACAAACAAGAGGAAATGCATTCAGTTATGGGAGGGGGGGAACTAAGTGAAGGTTTGCCCTCCTCATTGTTTTTTTCATAGCACAAATGTGTTGTTTTTGTTAAGTTGGAGATCTGGATTCTCGGAAGGATGGTTTGAACGGCAAATGGGACACCCAGGAAGGTATGTGCTACTGAGGTCTACAATTCTGGCACCACCTGCCATCTTTCGGCCACCAATACCACTCAGCCTCAAATGATTTTATTCGACAAGTGAGACAAAGAAAGGAAAGCCGATGGTACAGTTCAGTCCATCAATGTACCCTACAGGAGGACCGAGGATGCAATCAGTGAGCTAACAAAAGAAACTGGGGGTCGACTGAGAGGGCCAGACTGCAGCCGCAAAATTAAAATCTATCAGAAACTCAGATGAAAAATATTCCCAGTGTCAGGCGCCTCACTTCATGTTTAAAGCAAAGAAGTAACTGGGGGAGCAGGATTCTGTGATTTACAAAGAATACCATGATAATTTTCTCATTAATGACACCCTGCTCAGGCAATGGGCAATGACTCTGATGAGAGACCAGAATTATTTTTTTCCTTTTCTATTTGGAAAGGAAGGAAACAGGCTTTCTGGTCAACGGCCGCCAGTCTCGACAGGATACACAGTGAATTCTAGATACGAGACAGTCAAGAAAGCTGGCCTCTGAAGCCCCTTATGGCTCTAACAGCATATGGTTCACATTTTGTAGCTTTTATCCTTAACTGTCCTCATATCTCGTTTTAACAACCATCCCGTTCTGCATTTAACACCATAGGGAAATGCCATGGCTACTGATGAGACATGAGCTGACTTCTGAAGGGATAAACAACCGAGGTGAGAGACTGCCTCCCGATTAGCCTGCACCCACTCAGCTCCCTACAGAGTGGGAAGAAGTACCAGCCATACCTGTTCCCTCTGAGGAACGGCTGAAATTGTGAATGGTGAAGACACGTGCTGATGGTTTTTGGAGGTAAGTCACACCCTCTGCCAATGACTATCAAGAGGTGGTCGCTGAAGTAACAGCATTTGAAACACTGGGAATTCTGTGAATAACACGGATTCTGGGATCCCCGTCCCATAGATTGAATCAAAATCTCTGTGGGTGGAAACTAACAAACTGAATTTGGAGCAAAACACTTAAGGGATTCTATGCACATTAATGTTTGAGAAAGGGCAGATGATGACAATTACCTGGGGAGCTAATTTTACAATTTCAGATATCCCTTTATTTGTGCCAATCCTTGTGCTACAACCTCCAGGAAACTTTAAGCTCCCTAACATGCAGATGGCATCTTCCTCACGGACATATCCCTGGCATCCTATTGCCCTCATGTGCGGGTGTATGTACCTTAGTAAATGTTTGCAAAGCTGATTGAAGAAATACAGATGGCCAAAACCCACCCTTGGTCTAATGAATTAGAATATCTGGGCACAGAGCCTTGGAATTTGCAATCAATGAGCACCTCAGTAATTCTCATTCACAATAAATTGTGAGAACCACTTTTCTCATCTATGCGATACACTACGAAAAACGAGAGCCTTATATTATCAAAAATCATTTCCAAGTAGGTGTAACCATGATTTTCCATTTTCAAAGCTCTTTGGTGTACATTCATATCCTGGATCTTCATAAGTAGGCTGGGCTGGAATTACCCTGAGATGCACATACAAGATTAGCCGGCTTAAATAACTTGTCCCAGGTCACACCCACAACTGTAGGAGGATATACTGACTTAGTAAATCTGGGTAACTTGTATGGGACAGAGTGTTGTCTTTCTATATAACTACTACCAGAATTTTTTAAAAAGACTAGCCCAGGGATTCCAAAATTGAGAGTTCCAGTCCCATTTATTTATTCAACTAATGTTTACTGAACACCTACTATGTGCCAGGCACTTTGTTAGTTATTAGGAATACATTTCGAGCCAAAAGCATATGGTCTCTGCCCTCCTGAAGTTTAAATTCTAATACAGAAGAATTAAACAATGCTTTCCATAGAGGTTGCAGATATGTCACCAGTTTGCCCTGGCCTTTTGGCTTTATTTATAGTGCATTTTTATTTACGTATTTATTTGAGAGAGAGAGTGAGCGAGCTCGGGGAGGGGCAGAGGGATAGAGAGAGAGAAACTAGCAAACTGCTCACTGAGCTCGGAGCCCAATACAGGACTCAATCTCATGATCCTGAGATTATGACCTGAGCCGAAAGCAAGAGTCAGACACTTAACCAGCTGCACCAGCCAGGCCCCCCTAGAGTATATTTTTAAATACCTAAAAAATGTAAACAGTTATGTAGTCAGTTTTATCTTTTTTTTTTCTAATCACACTTCCTGGCTTGAGTTTCATTTTCTAAAGGCTCCATGACAACATGAGGTTATACAAAGATTGTAAAGATTCAAGAAAGTCAGTCAACATTCCTAGCTGCTATGGCCTCACTTCCCATTTAATCCTTAACCTATGCTAATTCAGATGTCCTCCTCTTCATCTCCTGGCTGAGCAGCCACCTCTTTACCTTCCACAACTAGAAGCTAGTTTCCAGAAGGTGTCTTCCCATTGGCCCTTCCCGGAACTTCCGTCTCTTGGTTTTCATCAGTGCCTCTGTCCTGGGTGGGTTCTGTCACTTTGTGCCTTTATTCTCAAACCATTCTGCAGAGCTAACTTCTGCCTACCTCTTAAAGAGTGGTAATTTTCTGGAACTGCACCTTCTTTTGTTCTTATACTTGATATCCACCCATGTACTATGTGTAAGTGAATAAGCAGCTCATAAATCAGTTTAGGCATTGCTATGCAGTAATTAAAGAAAATATTGATTGATATGTACCCATATGGGGGGAGGTCCTAATTACTCTGTTAAATGATAAGAACAAATTGTAAATCATCATATACTATATGATGCTGTTTTTATTAAAAAAATAAAATGACCTTCAATAGAAAGATGATAGATACATATGCACAATGGACATATATAATTATACACATACAGGCATTTCATAGACAAATTATCTAGATCTAAGGTGCCCAATAGAAATAACCTGCAAGCAACATATGCCATTCTAAATTTTCTAGTAGCCACATTCAAAAGGTAGAAAGAAAATAAAATAGGTAAAACTAACTTTAATAGTATATTAAATTTAGCCAAATGTCATTTCAACATGCAATCAATTTATAAAAAGAAAATGTCAATGAACTATTTGCCTTCTTTATGGTACAGAGTCTTTGAAATCCAGTGTGTATATTATGATACTTGCTCAATTGCGACATGAGGCTAATAGCCTCCACATTAGACGAGATTATAGAACATTTGCATCAGCACAGAAAACTCTACTGGATAGCACTAATCTGTAGGGCTTTGGTGAGAAGAGAAAGTCCTCTCATCCGAGAAACAAGCAGGAAAATATAAGTTTATTTCCCAAAACTTAGGGGCAGATCTACTGTTAGGGCAACATGAACTCTTTGGGGTGTTTTTGTTAGAAATCTGTGTCCTTGGGCGCCTGGGTGGCTCAGTCGTTAAGCGTCTGCCTTCGGCTCAGGTCATGATCCCAGGGTCCTGGGATCGAGCCCCGCATCGGGCTCCCTGCTCCACGGGAAGCCTGCTTCTCCCTCTCCTGCTCCCCCTGCTTGTGTTCCCTCTCTCGCTGTGTCTCTCTCTGTCAAATAAATAAAATCTTAAAAAAGAAAAGAAAAGAAAAGAAATCTGTGTTCTTTCTTAGATACTATGTTCTTACTGATCTAACAACAACGTGTAGACTGTAACAAAAAAAAAAAAAAAGAAGAATCTCTGGACTCACATTTGATTCTTGGTTTCACCATTTACTGGCTGTGAGATTTAGGGTAAGTATAGTCTCTCCATACCTTTCTTTTTTTTTTTTTTTAACTAGTAGTATGGCCATTAGGAGGATTAAATGAGATCATGCATGGACAGAGTGTGTAGCTGGTGCTTAGTAAGTTCAAGTTTCCTTTGGGGTCTCTTTCTAGCTACCATAAGCATTTCAGTTCTGACCTGGATAAAATGTGATTCCTGTGAGCTACCCTCTCAGGAAAGCTGTATTTCTATGTTTCTTCTGTCATTTCATTGACCACACAGCCATCCCAGCCTTATGATAGTTACCCTTATCCTATTCCCTCCACTGGCTACAGTAGAAGTAAGCAGCTGTGGAAAGTACGCTCCATGTATTTGGATGAGTTTCTACAAGGGAGTTCACATTTCTAGATCATAAACGGAGGTTATATAGCCTCCAATCATGAGTAATATCTGGATGAAGCAGAAACTCCATCAATGAATGTGGTTGTACGTGGCTCTATGTACCTGTGTCCATGTGTACGTATGTATAGGTGTGGACATGTGTGTGTGGGGGGGTGCCTGTGTCTTAAAAGTCTTCTGTTACTCTTCTGAGATCAGCTCAGTGTCTTGGGAAATAATGCAGCCCCAAATCAGAAACCATGGCAGTTACAAGACTTTGGACACATTTTTCATCCTCTCTTGTTCACTGCTTCCCTGGCTAAAAAAAATCTGGGGCTGAACCAAATGATCCCTGAGATTCTTCCTCACATGAATATTCCATGATTCAATGAATCTGTGGGTAACAAGGGCCAAGGTTCTCATTCTTATTATCACAGGTAAACAAGAGTTGGCAAAATACTTCAGTCCTCTATCAAAATGCAGTTCTCTTAGTGAGCTCCTCATATTAGACTTCCTACACCCACACGAGACTTTGATAAATGGAAGCAGCTAATAGATAGCTTGGACAGTGCCCAAGAAGAGGGCCAACTCTCCACAAGGCTTCATTTGCAAGTTTCACACCACTTAGAATTGATTCACCAACCCTGGAAAAAGTAATAAATGGCATCCAGAGGCATAAAATAAGTATATGGAATACAGGAAGGATGGGTAGGTGAGCAGCGTTTGGGGGCAAATGTCTTTTCAGGTCCCTCCTCATTCTGAGATTCCAGGGTTCTGCTAGAGTGAGATTTAATAAATCATCAACCAAGAAGTGCAAAACATCCAAGCATGCCCTACAGCATATCCAGTTATTTTCTCAAAGGTAAGCAGAGAAGCACTTCCCAGTGGCATCCAGAAGATGATCCTCTTTATTGTCAGGAAAAGATACCCACAAAGAATTTAGAAAGAGGCAGGGAGGGAGGGACAGAATGATCAAATACAGTAAAATATTAAAAATTGATGTTTCTGGTAGGAATATATAGGTGCTATCGTACTGGACTTGTACTTTACCATAAGTTTAGCATTGGTCAGAATAAAAAGTTAGAAAATGTTTCAAATTTTTGAAAAAAATAAATAAAATTTTAAAAATTTGGTATAAGTATAGCCTTTAACGTGAGTTCCTACAAGGCATTCTTTTACTTTTAAATATTTATTTATATATTTGAGAGAGAGCGTGAGCGGGAGGAGGAGAGACAGAATCTCCAGCAGACTCCCCACTGAGCATGGAACCTGATGCAGGGCTTGACATGGGGCTCAATCTCACAGCCCTGAGATCATGACCCTGAGATTATGACCTGAACTGAGATCAAGAGTTGGATGCTTAACCAACTAAGCCACCCAGGTGCCCCAGGCACTAAAAAAAATAAAAAAATAAAAAAAAAAAAAAAAGATTTCTTTGGTCCAGTGAGTTTGGAAACTGGTTCATTCTATACCACCCTGCTAGGGATTTATGATTCACATTCATTATGTATTAAAGGTATTGAGAAAAAAACCTTGCAAATACCTAAGGTATTTGCAAAAAAATCTGTCTACTCTTTTTCATCCAATGTATCCTACACCTATTTTTAAAACCATGGAACTGTGTGCGTGCATGTGTGTAGTATCTATCAACTTATCATGGAATTAATGTTTCAGGAACACATACTGGTTCACTTTTTGATTCATTTATTTACCTCTAATTGAGCGTTTACTACATGCCAGACATAAAAATAAAACAAAAACAAAACACCATAATAAGAAGATATATCCTCTACTCATAAGTAGCACACAGCCCAGAAAAGGAGAGGCAAGAGAAAAAAATATGATTAAAATAGAAGAGGATTATGTGTTTAAAACCACACATGAGTGCAGACATAAGAAATGAATCTAGAATCTGTCCCTAATAGAAGACATTAGCAGTAACCTACACTAACAGGAACCTGGAAAATTCTTGGGTCTAGAGAAGGAAAACTCAAAGAAAATCATTCACCGGGATCTGTCCAGCTTTGTTCGGAAAATAGATCATCATATCACTACGGATATTTTCCCCTGAATTTTTCAAAAACTGCCCCCCTCCATTTTCAATTTTCCTCAAAATATATTTATAGGTGAAGAAGAAGAGATAACGAAGCAGATTCACCAGAAAGCCTTGACATCCTGTCCAGCATGGATAGTCCATGATTCAGTGACCCTGGCGTTTGGTGACATGCTGTACCACTCTCGATTTAGTGACTAAGACTGAAGATGCTTTAGGGTGCAAGGAACACAACCTGGCTAGCAGCGCCTTCATCTGTTGGGGCAGCTATTGTTTGCTTGACTAGAAGTCTGGCAGGAGATGGTGACAAGCTGGTTTGGTGGCTCAGCAGCGGCAGCAGGACCCAGGCTTTTTCACACACTCCCAAGTGACATAAATACCCTCATAAGCTCCACCGTACAGAGGATGGAGCTCGCCAAAGTGGTCCACATAAAGGAGGAGGCAGGATGTCAAACCCAGGCAGTCAGACTGCAGAGACATACATCATACCTGTGACACGTAGTGCCATTCAAGCAGTCACACAACTTGGCTGACACCCAGCAGCACAACCGGACCTCCCGGCCTGATGTCCTTCTCCGGGCAGCACCACCCTTCACCCTGTCACGGCGCACGGGACCACACCTCCACGCCTATGAATGCGGCACTGTTTTCCCAGGATCCCCCAGACCTCGCCTCTGCCCCCAAGAGATTTATAATTAAGCCTGCGAAAAATTAAGAAATTAATATAAAAGTTGCCATGTTGCCAATGCTTTTATTATACTTTAATTTACTAGAAACATTTTTACATCACCCCTGGGGAGTAAGTGCAATACAAAATTGCTTACATCGCTCTTAAAAGCTGAAGTAAGCATTTCCTTTTCATCTTCTATAATCCTATCTATCTATATATATATATAAGCTGGCAAGTCTGTAGACCAGGAGCAGCAAATAGATAATTATATCACTCTAGATATTTCTCCCCCTGGCTTTTGCGAGGATTCCCCCTCATAACTCTCCACTTTCCTCATAATTTATTTACAGGTAAAGAAGTGATGAACTAAATTCATTGGACAGACAACCGTGTATCGATCTAATTAAGTTACTAGTGATTCCAAGGAGCCGTGCAATCACCAACAGGATAAAGCAGGTCACGGGGCCAGAGGATGGGGAGAGGAGAGCAGGGGTGCCTGCCTGCTGTGCCCGGCCCTCTAGGGAAACTGCAGAGGGAAGCGCTGAGGGTCTGGGTGCAGGGGAACCACAGTCCAGGTCCCAGCACGGCCAATTCCTGGCAGTGTGGCGGTAGGCAAGTTACAGAAATGCTCCGAGCCTCAGTCTCCACGTGTTTCAAAAGTGGGATACTGGAAAATCTACCTCTCCTGTTTATTGTGAATATCAAATGTGGCAATGTACATGAAAAGGGGGCACTTCGTTCAGCTCCTGGTGCAAAGCAAGGGTTCAGCTCATGATAACTCTGATCTGGAACTATTAACATAGAGAGTCATTCTATGGGACAATAGACTGGGGGCAAGGCTATCTCGGAGACCGTTCTATCACTGACCCTCGTTGGCAAATGAGAAATAGACCGTCACAGTAAGAGGGATTAAAAGATGAAGACGAAGAGCCAAAATCTGAGCCCTGAAGCTGAAATAGGCTCAGTTTTCTTACTAATGGAATCGACAAAAATCAAAACTGCATGCTGGCAAGTGGTGATGATGGGTTTCTATAAAGAGCAAAATGGGATAATGCATGTGAATGATCTTTGTTACCTGGAAAAGGCTTTTCAAACTGAAAGCAACTAAACTTGTCCTGGGGTCCTTGCTTTCTGGCTACAGAATGGCTCCCAAGGTTCTCAAACTGGGATGCCAGGTAATACCCAATCTAGTAAGACAAACATGGACATCTCGCTGGATCATTAATTTGGCTCAATGATCAGCACAGGAGCCCCATTATGTTATATAAACCAACATGAGTATATTATGGGAAACAATGAAAGTTTTATATGGATTTGTAAGATAGAATATGAGGCTTCAAAGAAATTAAATGACATACTGCCCGAGGTATATGTATATTCTCTTCTGCCATTAAAGGGCTAACTTAACTGATCTCAAAATGCACTCAGCATCATCACTGTTGAACATTTCCTTCCCACATGCCAATATGCCCCATTTTAACTTCATTGTACTCCCCAAATTCTCTGTGAGAGAGTTGGAATCTTGGCCATGTCATTTTTCTTCCTTGAGAAGTATCAACACCTCTTTTTTTTTAAGATTTTATTTATTCATTTGAGAGAGAGAGAGAGCGCTCGCGAGCAGGGGGAGGGGCAGAGGGAGAAGCAGACTCTGTTCAGGACCCCAGGATCATGACCTGTGCCAAAGACAGACGCATAACCGACTGAGGCACCCCTCAACATCTCTTGATAACTGAAATTCTTCAGCAAAAACTTGCCACCTCAAATTCATTAAAGCTTGTTTCAAAACTTTGTTTTGATTCCTGTGTCAAATGTCAGCTAGGAAAGCACTTTCCTGGTCACAGGTAGCCACTGACCCAAGGAGTGCAAATGAAGATTGAAGACTTCAAGAGTAAGAAGCAAACTTCGTGTTGTTCTTAATACACCTTTCTCTGTTTGAAAATGGCAAGTGAGCTTTCAGAGGAAAAAGAAAAGATTTTTAAAAAGAAAAGACATGACAAGTGGTTACATTCTAACAGGCTTTCATATCTAACAAAAAAAAACCTAATAGCTAACATATATGGAAAAACTAATGTCCCACATCACACACACACACACACGCCACTTTTAAAAGTGAAATAAAATTTTGCAATAACTTTTTATGTTATTTCAGTTAGAAATGCCTTTGGTTGTGAAAAACAGACATCCTGACTGCAGAGGTGTCCACAAATAAGGGACTAATTTTCCCAGCCTGTCCTGTCACTGACTCAGTGGCTCTATGACGTGAGAGCCAATGGGCTACGTGGTTGTAAATCAGTGGTACAGCCCATTAGGGCTCCGTAAGAGATGAGAAAAAAGGGCAGGAAAAGGACAGGCAGCAACACCTGGAGGTGCCCGCTTCCATGGAGAAATCCAAAGCTTCCGCAGACACCCCTAGCAAACTTCCAGTTGCTTCTCTTTGACCAAAACTCTTCACATGACCACTTGGAGCTGCACAGGAGGCTGGCAAAGCAAACATCTGGTTGAGCACATTTCCAGCCTGAGCAAATCTAGGGTGAGCATGAGAAAACTGTGAAATCCTCACCAAGATAATTTTGCGTTTCTGGAAAATGTCTATCCAGCGTTATGATGAGTGATCAGAGCTCTCAGTACTTAACAAACATGAAGATGCCTTAAATGTTTATTGACTCATGTTCCGTTGAGACATAAGTTATTTCTGCGACCCGCGGGGAGGTGGTGGGTTCCCCAAACTATAATAGAAAGCCATACTCCTTCTACCCTGCCGCAGTCTTGCTGTCTCCTCTTTCGTAAAAAGCATCATAGTACCTGCTTGAAGGTATTGATTTTAATTAATCACAACATACAGCCCCCTCAATCAATAGAAAGGTACAGGGGGAAGAACAGAAGCTGTAAATCACTGTTACTTCTTCTCTTCAGAAAACTTTCCTTCAACTTGAATTCTGTGGCTCCATTGTGCATGGATAGCGCTTAGATTCAACTAATGCGTTCATAATTACAATAATAGCTGCTCTTGATGGAATGCTATTATATCCCGGTGCTTAATCATACCATGCCTCATAGAATCCCGTAATGTTTTTACTTATTTTACTGTATTTTACTATTATTCAATTTTAAAGAGGGGGAAACTGAGATCAAGGATTAAATCACCTTTCAACGGTCCAAATACGGCTCAGACCAGAGCCAAACTTTGGATCCAAGTCTGCCTTTTGCTCCCACTTCATTTGAGCCCATAATAATCATGTTGAACACCTAAGCATGGTTTTACACTGGTTCTGGATACAAGCTCCAGACTCAGGCTGCTGGGGTTCAAATCCTGCTTCCAAACTCAGCCTGTGATTTATGGCGTCCTACTTAAATTTCCAAAACTTCAGCTCCCAGGCCCCAGAAATGGAGACTATAAGAGCATGAGGTTGATGAGAAGATTAAAATAGATAATATGTGGGAAATACCTGGTAGCACCTAGAACAAAGACAAGACAGGACGAAGGCACTATATCCTCATGAGTGAGTTCCTTAATCCCTGTAAGCCTCAGCTTTCCCTTCTGTAAAATGGGGGCAATAATACAACCTATCTGCTATGAGAATTTAATGAGTGTATGTGTATCCAGGGCTTGTAACTGCTGTGGGCAGATATCATGTGCTCACTAAGAGTCAGCTGTCATCATCATCGTCGTCATGACATCTGTATGAGCCGCCACAGCAGATTTCAAAGACCAGTTGAAAACAGAGCATCAGGAAAAAATAATCCTTTTTTTTTTTTTTTTTTTTTTCATGAAGTGAGACAGCTAGCACCACAATGGAGACATTTAGAGCATCCAGAAAGTACAAAGCAATGCACTCCAATGCCAGAAACTTGTTTTTCAAGAAGCTTTTCAAACTGAAGCAGAGGGTACAGCCAAGCCTGGCTAATTAGCCGCACTGCCTTATGCCACGGGGCGCAAGGCATCGAGCCAGGCTGCTGTGTTCGGGGCTGGAGCCTGCGAAGTCAGCTGTAATTGACACCCAGGAGCAGGGGCATGGGGAAGGTTAAGGGAGAGATGCACTCAGAGGAGCCAGGAAACAAAGACACAAGACAGTGCGAAGCGCCTTGCAAGGAAATATTCTGCCACATTGTGGGGGGAGCGAGGGGGGGTTTGTTTGGGTTTTTGTTTGTTTGTTTGTTTTCTGGAGAGACTGGGAGACACCCTTCTCATGCTTTCTCTCTGGAGAGGCCCTCTGCTCACAGGTATGTTCTCAGACCAGATTGGGAAGCACGTTTTCCAGGTACTGTAAACAAGCCTTAGGTCCCTTTGAATCATGCTGCCTATGGGTAAAGAGGACTTTCCATGTTTTTAATTTTTTTTTTCAAAGATGTGGCCTCTATTCAGCATTTCTCATCCCCTTTCAATTCATTTCAAACAATATTCACCCAGAGCTCGCTAGCATGCCTGGCACTGTGCTTGCACAAAAGAGAGAGTGATCATCAACCAGACCCTGCCACTGAGAGGCTTCGGGTCTAGCAGGAGGCAGTCTGTCCTGAGTTAGGAACTGCAGACAGATGTCAAGCCAACAGCCATGGACGTGTAAAAGATGCCTCTGGAAACTGCATTCTGAAAACAAAATTAGCTTCATGTATTCATGGGAAGGGTTGGGCTTGTCAGAAGCAGGATGTAAGAGAAATTAAGAGTGTGTACTCCAGAGCCAAACAGCACCTGTTCAAATCCCCACTCTCCATACAGCTACACGGATTTCTTCACCTCTCTGTGCTTCACTTTCCCTTCATGAAATGCTAACAATGCTTCTCTCGTGGAACTGTTGAGATAACCCAAGTAGAACTCCTAGGAAAAGTAGGGACTTAGTCAATGCTAATATTACTATCACCATCATCATTACTATGACCATTATATGCTCACTCAGGAAGTTCCTAAATATCCACAAAGTATACTTTAGAGGACCATCAGGAGTATAAGAAACCTTCAGCCTATGAGCATGTGAGTAGAGCTCTTCCCAAGTTGAAGTGCCGAGAAAGGAAATCTGTGGACTCTGACTCAAATTCTGGCCATGTGGCTCAGTTTTCTCATCTACACAGTGGGAGATGCACAGCCCAGGTCCCAGGTGTCCCAGGTGCCATTCACGTATGGGCACTGGTAAAACAATTCCCCCCCCAAGAAGTCCCATGCTGAAGCTGAGTCTACAGACGTGAACAGCAACCACCATCCTCAATTGCTCACTTGAATAGTTAATTTTGTAAAATTGGCCAAGCTTGGGTTTGTAGGATTTCACACATACCACATCTGATTGGACCAGGGGAGGTTTCCTGGAACAAAGGCAACCACCCACGGCTAGCCAGTATTCCAGCTCAAACGAGTTATCTTCTATGGCATGATGTCTGGCAGACCTGAGTCAGTTATTAGGGAATGAGTAGAAAGAAGCTGCCATTGGAGAGAAGGGCAGAAATACGGAAGTTCAGACACAAGGAGGGCCAGGATCTGGGGGAAGCAAGTGAGGCACTCATTCATGACACAAAACTTAAGGGGCATCAAAAAATTCAGTAATCAAGATGCATAATATCTGGATGCTGTTTTTATTAAAAAATTAATGCAAAAATCCAATGATGATCCGTATCAAAATTTTGAATAAAAATATGATCTAACTCTGCTCTTGTATGATTCACCTCACTTGCCCTACCCTAATCCAACTCTGTCACATCCTGTCATTATTTAAATTTTTGATACTTTATGTATCATAGACTTTTACATTAATCGTGATTACTAAGTCTTTGGGGCTCTCTTAAACATATGTATGCCTCACTCTGCTTACCTTAGTCCCACTGCATGGTCCAACAAAGCCAGTGCTGGATCCCCAACAGAATGAAATACCTCCCAGTTCTCTCTGAGCCCTGAAGACTTGTTGAGATGGTTTTCTGTTCTTCTTACTCCCCCATGTATTCTTACATAAAGGGGCACCCTGCCTGCCAGAATTAAGGGCAGAAAGAGAACAAGATTCTTTTGGAGTGATTGTGGGAAAAAAAAAAAAAAAAAAAGATGAGAGTAGGGAGGATGTGCTGCATTTCTCAGGTAGCTGTCCCTGGGAAGAATGCACTGGGGAGTACTGAATATGATGGTGGCAGGGAGGTGGCAGGATAGGAAGCCAAGGGAGGACCAGAAAATCTTGAAGAGGGAAGAGTAGAAAAGGAACAGCATAGAGGACCTCTCTGAGGTCTACGGAGTGGCCTCCTCTGGTGAGTTACAGAAGGAACGTAAAGGGGGCTTGAATAAGGGGGCCCCCTCCTGATAGTCGTCCAGAAATGCAAATAAAGGATGTGATTTATAGCACCAGAAACTCGACCACTATTTCCTGAGGTGACATCAATCCAAAACAGGACAGCACGGGTCCTGCATTCACAGCGGTTATGATAATCCCCCATTAACAAGTACAGTTAGACTCCCTAAAATCTGAAAGTGACTATCACAAACATATTTCAACACACTTGACTCAAAAATCCCAAAAGGGTTTATTTTTCAGTGGATGGCCCAGCTCAAGGAAAAAAAAATGTTTTTTTGATAACTGTCAAAAACAATAAAAAGCCCTCATCATTTACAATATCTATCTCACTATCCCCTGGGGAAGAAAGAAATAAACAGACTCTCCAAATAGAAGCTGAAAAAAATCAACGTTAAGCTTCTGCTAGAAATAGGAGTTTTTCAGCAAAAGAGAATTCCTGGTTGTGTCCAGAACAGTCCATCACTTGCATATTATACCGTTGGTATCACCGGGAAAAATGCTTCCTGACTGATTGATGTGTTATTATCTCTTAGAGCTGAATTATCTCTGAAATGCCAACCATTGTAATAGGTACTGCTTTTGTCTGACAACAAAGCTGAGCTTTATTTTGCCTGCATGGCACATAAGGAAATGCATCAACTTGATTTCAAGTACTTACTGTTAATCACTCATTCTATGAATGGGGAAGCACCTGAGATGCACCACCCCTCCACACACACTTGAAGCTGATGGTCTTACCTCTAACTTCATGGAGAAAACAGAAGCATTCAAACAGGAATT
Organism: Phoca vitulina; assembly: GCF_004348235.1. Classification (NCBI taxonomy): domain Eukaryota; kingdom Metazoa; phylum Chordata; class Mammalia; order Carnivora; family Phocidae; genus Phoca; species Phoca vitulina. The sequence goes on along the minus strand of NW_022589769.1, from coordinate 625,151 downwards.
TCCTCACCCACCTGCCACCAAAGGTACCAGACTCCCTGCGTATCTGCTCCCTGGTTTCCCATCTGTTCTTGTGGATGAGCTGCCCCTGCCCCCATTCCTATCAGGCCAGCTTCTCCACTGTGTTCGCAAGGGATTTGCTCTTGCAATTTTTCTGCTCGTTCTCCTGCATCATGAACATCTCCCCTTCTCCTGGACCATTCCACTCTGAATAAAGGTATGCTGTAATATATTTGCACACCATGTTTCACAGCAGCATTGTTCACAATAGCCAAGGGGTGGAAGCAACCCAAATGTCCATCAACGGATGCATGGATACAGAAAACGTGGTATACCCATACAACGGAACCTTACTCAGCCTTCAAAATGAAGGAGATTTTGACACATGCTACCACATGGATGAACCTTGAGGACATTATGCTGACCCAAAGGAGCCAGTCACAAAAGGACAGACACTGTATGATTTCTCTTACGTGAGGGATTTACATTAGTCAAATAACTTAGAAATAGAAAATACAATGGTGGCTACCAGAGATGCTGGGGGATGAGGGGAGAAATGGGGAGCTACTGTTTAATGGGTATACAGTTGCAGATTTAAAAGATGAAAAAGTTCTGGAGATCTATTTAAAATAATATTAAGACTACTGAACCATAAACTTAAAAATGGTTATGATGGCAAATTTTATGGTTTTTTTTTAACCACAATGAAAAAAAATGCTGTAATAGCTCCCTTGAAAAGAAATAAAAAGTCCCTGATCTTCTGCTCCCCTCCTCCCTACATCAGTTCACAGCAAAACCCCCAGCAAGTCTTGCTGTTCTCCGGATCACTGCAGGTGACTGGACACGTGCATCACACACCTCTGTGCTCACAGCACCCTAGTCCCGACCATCAGTGCCTTTTGCCAGGGCTATCACAATGGTTTCGTAATCAGGATCTCTTGTCTTCATTCTCTATCCCCATGCCCCACATTCCACATAATAGATGGGGATCCTTTAATAATGTAATCTGGGAAGTCATCCTATTGTTCAAAACTCTCCAATGGTTTCATGGCACCTGTTCCTTCTACCTGGACTGCTCCTCTCCTGATGCTTCTGTGGCTGGCACTTTCCTTTTAGTCACATCTCAGTGTATGTATGAATTTCCTAGGAAGGTTTTCCAGGAGAATCCAATCAATGGTTACAACTCAGTTGTCCTTGAGTGCACATCTCCCTATTGTATTGTATTGTATTTTTGTTTGTTTGTTTTAAGTAGGCTCCATACCCAATGTGGAGCCCAACCTGAGGCCTGAACTCAGGACCCTGAGATCAAGACCTGAGCTGAGGTCAAAAGTCAAATACTTATCTGACTGAAAAATCCAGGCACCCCACATCTCCCTATTTTAAATCTCTGTATAGCAAATAATATTTTCTGATAATTTCCTTCTTGTTAGTGGGCTTATTATTTATTGAATCTCTGTCCTCTCTCCCCCGCACCCCAGATTATAAGCTCCATGAGATCAGGGAATGCATCTGTCCTGTTCATCCCTATACGTCAAGGAGAGAGTATGGCCCTTGTATTTAACAAATACTTGTTGGGAAAAAAACAACAAATACCTGTTGAATGATTTATTAAATATCCTGACCGGGTTCAGGACCTGCTGCTCCACAATAGGGCAATTTGGCATCCTGCTTATTTCCAGCTGGAGGAATTTGAGAAATGGCATGTGCAGGGAAGACTCTCTGACCCTCCCCTGAAGCAGGTCAACAAACTCTCCTCTACCTGGAGGAAAGGAGCACCCGTATCTCTGAAGATAGAGAGATGCAGACGGGAATGTGGATGAATAGGCCTTGCTAAGTTTCCCCCAATTTACTGCACTTAGCCGACTCCCTTTGTCCCATCACGTCTTCCCACGACTTTTCACTCTTCATCAAACCTAGCATAAAAACAAACCATTTCTCCAAGCCTTCATTTCCTTATGAGGGCTCCCGTGTCACCTAAAACTTGTATTAAATAAACCTGTATGCTTTTCTTTTGTCAGTCTGTCTTTTGTTACAGGGGTCCCAGGCAAGAACTAAGAAGAATAGAAGAAAAAGATGTTTTTCCTTCCCTAAATACTATGGCCACAGAAGAGCAGGAGTAAAAGTGTGTGTGTGTGTGTGTGTGTGTGTGTGTGTGTGTGTGTGTGTCTGTGTGTGTCTGTGTGTGTCTGTGTCTGTCTGTCTGTCTGTGCATGTGTCTCTATGTGTGTGTGTGTGTTTCAGACAGAAGAAATAGCACAGCACAGACAAAGGTCCTATGGCCTAATGTAATACTCTCTTACTGGCAGAACCTAGTTCCTTCTACAGAGGCTAAACATGCCAGGTAGTCGCTTTTCCCAGACCGCCTTAAAGTTAGGGCACTTGACCCAGTTCTGGTTAATGTGACTTCAAGGGATAAGTCTAAGGGTCAAACCACTGTGAGAAAATGAAAGAACATGAACATTTCTAGGATCTAGGTCATTCTTTGATGGCAGTGTTGAGTCATTCAAGCTGGCCTGTCTTATTTTATAAGGACTTCTTATTATATCAAATTCAAGTCCCCTTATTGTGTGCTGCCTATTTGCTTGGAAAATCAATCACAGGCCACTCAAAGCATCTTGAGGGACACACCACTGCATGCCCACTGGTTAGCGTAGCACCTCACACATGGTTAATGCTCAAAACTGGGGCCAGGACTAGGATGAAGGGCACACCTGAAGGGCATCATAAAACTCAGAAATCAAGATAAGCTATATTTTAATACAACTGAAATGAATGTAAAAAGTGCACAATGAATAAAATGTCAACATTAACTAATGACAGACTCTAACTCTGCCCTTGCCTGGCTTTTCCTTGCTTGCCTCATCCTGAGCCCTGCTCTAAAGAACATTTGTTGAGTAATTACCCAAACATTTTTATCCATGATCTCCAAGTTCTCTGTAAGAACTTCACTGTCCTCCTCATTGGGGCTCAGAGAGGTTAAGTAACTTATTTGGAGGTCACACAGCTGAGAGCACTCAGAATGACTCCGAAATCAGTGCTCTTTTTTTTTTTTAAGATTTGTTTATTTATTTGAGAGAGAGAGAGAGAGCACACTCCAGGGAGCATGAGCAGAAGGTGCAGAGGGAGAGGGAGAGAGACCCCGCGGAGCCCAGCGTGGGGCTGGATCTTACACCCTGAGATCACGATCTGAGCCAAAACCAAGAGTCGGCACTGAACCAACTGTGCCACCCAGGCATCCGCGAAATCAGTGCTCTTAACCAACGCATTAAGGTCTTTCTGATCCAGTGTGGTCTTGGCACTTCTCAGATCGGGTTCCTATTAATTGCTGGAGACAAAAGGCAAAGGATTCCAATATCCAGGCTTTGCTCTGATGTCTTTTCTCAAAGTACACTTCCCGAGCACCCACTAATCTGGACATTGAGGGACTGGCGCTCTCTTCTAATGAGCTTATTATGTGATGCTAACACGGAGCCAAGAGTCATGAATGGCCTCCAGCAGCCAGAAGACCCACAGGTTTTGCTAAAAGGGCACCTGGATTAACACATTTTGAGGTAATGAAGGTATCATCCAGTTTATAAGGTAAGAGGCAGTGAGGAGGGAGAGGGGGCCAGCTGCTGTGAGAAAGGGAGTCTGGATGTGTGCTAGATGGCAAGCAGGCTCCCGCAGGTTCTGGCAGTCCTCTGGGAAGCGTGGTACTCTGTAAATGCAAACTGATACTGGCAGGATGGGAGGAATCCATCACTCACACCCTCACATCCCTCCGAGGTTTTCCCTCAGACTTCCTCCTCTAAATCTTGATGACTGCTCTAAGAAAATGCCACTGGAGAACTTTAGCCAAAGGCAGGGAGGAGCCTTGAGTTCCCAGTTAGGACAGGGATGGCCAGATGTCCTCTGGGGTTCAAGCTGCATGAGATGTGAGCATGGAAAAAAAAAAAAAGTACAATGGCTGATTAAGGGAGAAAAATAAGTAAAGAAAAGGAAATGTTTTCATCGTTTCCATTGCTGCTAATTTCGCCAGGCTGCTTTTCAAAGATCCTTCTGGGAGTGACAGCTTGCCTGGGGGTCTTTGCTGAGTTAAAGGCAGTGTGGAAGAAAGGCTGTCAGTCACTGTGGACTGAAAGGGAAGCCAAAAGAGAGCCAAGCAAGATGAGGTCCCAGCCCTGGCGGCCGAGGCACATGGCCCCTGTGCTGGGGGTACGGGGGGGCGTGGAACACAGAGCAAGGGACATGAGCCAGCGGCTCCCTCATGTGTCCCAGGGTCGCGCCCAGCCACCTCCCAGCCCCGGGAAGCCGCTCTGCTTTCTTTGGAGAACAGACGCTGTGCCTTTGTGCAGCCGTCCGCAGAAGTGCCAACCTCTTTCCCAGAGCGTTTTCATCCTTCTGGCACCCGGGGCAGCTGAACAGTGGTGGGAGGAATCAGAGCACTGATAAGGGGTGTCTTTTTTCAGACTGACAACCCAATTCCTCAGAAAGTGTATCTGCTTGCTTCTAATCCTTCTCTCCTTAAATTCTTGGTTTTACAGTTTGGTCACCTGCTGCTGCCCACATGTTCCCAGGGGATCCACAGCTCCACAGGCAGGCGAGCACGGACCATCTAAGAGGGCCTGTTTGGGCCAAGAGCTACTGTGTCGGACGTCTTGGATCTGGCACTCAAGAAGAGCGACAGAATTTTTGAACAAATATTTTCCTGTTCCTCAGCAGTGTGCTCTTGGCATGGAAAGGCAAGGCAAACAGGGAAACATGAAATGTAAAGCCGTGTGGAGGGACACATATGTGGGTCAGGTCACTCAACTGCACAGGGTTTCTATTTGCCTTCTACTACTCTCAGATCTATCCCCTGCTACCATGCAAGCTCAGACTTCACTGCTTCTTGTCATAACCCCTCACTGGCCTTCCCATGGACTCTTTACTGCCCCCTTACCTGTTTCCTATCCATGGAAAATGATACCCATCCTGTTGCTGATAGATGATAGGCAGGCAGGTAGGAAGGTAGCTAGATAGGCAGATAGACAGATGATAAGAGGATGCATAGATAGATAATAGATCGTGGATTTGACAGATGGATGGATAAGTAGATGATGGGTGGATGTCGATAGATAGATAATGAATTTGATAGCTGGATAGATGATGAGTGAGTGTAGAGATAGATAAATAAATGATAGATTTGATGGACAGATGGACAGACAGATGATGGGTGAATGCACAGAAACGTACATACCTACCCATATACATACATGCATACTTACATGCATGATAAATTGGATGGATGGATGGATGGATGGATGGATGGATAGAAAGATTAATAGACACATGACAGATGTGAAGTATGGATAGATAAATAGATGATGAGCAGATGTATAGATACATGGTAGACTTCATGGATGGATGGATAGATCGATAGGCAGACTGACTGACTGACTTATAGAGACTTCTCCCTGCACTTAGGATTCAGATCACCATGTTTTACTTTGACCCATCCTGCATGATCTGGTCCCTGACAGCAGCATCATCATCTCCACCCACCTCTTGCTCTGGGCCCCCACGTTTCCCAGCCCACTGGCCTTACCTTTCACTAACGCACCTTTCATTCTTCCTGATGCAAAGTCATCTGCAAAGGTGACTCCTCCCTCTGAATACCCCCTCCCCACCCCTCTCACCAGCTAAAGAGCTCATTGGAGTCCCAGCCTCTTCAATGGCAAGGGACACCCTTTCCCCTTCACCTCAGTCAAGGATGACTGTGAATCCCTGCTCACAGGGCCATGCACCTTCCCTCCCACTGCTGCAACTGTTTGTCTAATGTTTGTGTTTCACACAAGACTACGTGATCTCTGAGAGTCAGAAGTGGTTCTAATGCCACTCAGCCTTATATTCTCAGAGCCTTGAGAGGCAACTGGTAACCTGTGATGCTCAAAAAAATGCATGCCAGCCCTGGGCCTGACACGGTGCGAGGGGCTGGGGACAGAGAAGAGAAGGTGGATGGCTCACAGAGGTGTCAGAGGACATCCTCCGTGCATGTGTGTTTTTCAGAGCCATACCTTCCTTGCATGAACCTCCAGGCGGCTGTTGAGAATCCCATGACAGAGTAAAAATCCCTCCTCAGAAAGCCCAAGTCCTTATCCCTACAGGAAACATATATCTCAGACTTCCTATGATATCTCCTATTTTGAGCATGTAGTCCCCATTCGGAGGCCCCATGCGTACCGATTAAGAATTTGGCCATGGAGCCCCACTGCTTGAGGCTGATCTCAGTTCTGTGGCTGTCTCCCTTCACATCCTTGTGCAAACAACCTAATCTCCCTACTTCCTCATCTGGGTGATGGGGTCAGCAGCAGATCGGTGTGGACTGTATGAGTGGCTAATAAATACAGGACACAAGAGAAAGCTTGTTATGCTGAAGAACCACTAGAGAACAAAACATTATTATTTATCATCCCCATTTGGTTACATGTTACTATCACTCTACTCATTATTTCCAAAAATCACAATGAAAATTGGATTCATCTCTAATTGGTCATTCTAGTCCTGAATTCCCTGTTTTTTACACACCTCAATAAGTGAAAAGCTGTGATTTCCTTTTTTTTTTTTTTTTTTTTAAGAGAGAGAGAGAAAGCAGGTACGGGGCAGGGGGTCCTAAGCAGGCTCCAAGCCCAGAGCAGAGCCCGACGCGGGGCTCTATCTCACAACCCAGACATCATGACCTGAGCCAAAATCAAGAGTTGGATGCTTAACCGACTAAGCCACCGAAGTGCCCCATGATTTCCTTTTAATTAGCAATTTACCCTCCTTGAAAGGCCCCACAGGGGCAGCTCTGTAACAGAACTGCCCTGCCCTTGGCCAAGACCCATGGAGGCAGAGCCTGGATAAACCCACTTCATGCCCCAGGAAGGGGCTTTATAATACTTACAACTCCCACACTCCAGGGAAGGAGGAAAGTCTAGAGATGATAAAGAGACTCATAATCATTTCAACTATCATTTATTAAGCACCTAATATATGCCACACGCTGTGCTAAGTGCTTTGCATTTGCTATCCCTGGGAATCCTGAGAGGCAGGTATTAGCCTGGCTCACCTTCACAGAGGAGGAACCTAGCTTAGAGAGGTTACTAGCAGTGAGTTACCCGGGATCACACAGCGACAGGCTGGGGAGCAGGGATTTCAACCAGGCTCTTTCAGACAAAGACCCTCTTAACTTTAAGCTTTCCAAACAGCCCTGCTGAGAAGTTCTTCAATGTTTCTCAACAGGAATTCTGTCAACCAAAATGTTAAGCTTTTACTTTCCATTGACTCATTTGCTCCTTTGCAAGTGGATCATCTAAGATACATCCAATTATGGGCCAGTGGTTCAAATAACTTGTGTCACCACCACCGGCGTGACAGAAGTCCAGCTGAAAGCAAAGCACTGTCATTTCTTATGATGTTTTAAAAATTCTGGAAATGGCTGTGGGATGTCCTTCCCACTATCATAAACTTGAGAACCACAGTCGGGGGTGGGGGTGGGGTGGATGGGGAAGGAAAGCCACTGTGGAGAGACCCTGAGACGTGTCAGCTCTATGGCAACATAATCACTACATTCGATGCTACCTTGTGACACAAAATTACCCAGCAAATGACTTTAAAAAAATGCAGGTGGGGTGTACAAGGCTGGGGACCATTCCCAGGCCAGAACGCAAGCTGGTGCAGCTAAGGCCGGGTCTCAGCCTCCTTGGTGAAGAAGGAGAGAGAACTCTGTCTATATCAGTTGCTCTGGACATCTCACACAATGATTGTGTTTCCAATCCAACTTTTACAGAGCTGAAGTCCGGGCCGGGAGTCAGCATTCCTGTCTTCCCTAGCCACGGGAGCTGCTACAGAGGAGTCTGAACAAAATCTCCCCCAGCCCCACACCTTATCTCATGGGGTCGACCAGAATTATCTTTATAGTACTTTTGAGTTCTGAATGTCTGAAATCGCGAGTGGAGACCACAGACAGAGGAAGACAGAGGATATATTAACCAGGGCTCTTTTAAGGCGTAAGGGGGTGGGGAATGAATTAATAAATTACCTAAAAGAAGAAGTAACCCAGGTCATAGTGAGTTGAATTGTGCCCCCCTCTCTGCCCCCTCAAAATAAAAGGTATGTCCAAGTCCTATCTCCTGGTGTTGTGAAGATGGGTAAGGCTTTCTTAGAGGTAGAGTCTTTGCAGATGTAATCAAGTCAAGGATCTCTAGATGAGATCATCTGGTATTTAGGAGGGGCCCTACATCAAGTAAGGGTGTCCTTATAAGAGAAAGTAGGGTGGACCTGACACACACAGGAAAGAAGGCTTTGCAGAAACAGAAGCAGAGACTGGAGTTACCCTGCTACAAGCCAAGTACCATTTGGGGCCACTAGAAGTTGGCAGAGACTAGGAAGCATCTTCCTCTAGAACCTTCAAAGGAGAATAGCCCTGCAGACACCTTGATTTCAGAATTCTGACCTTCAGAATCATGAAATAATAAATCTGTGGGGTTTTCAGTCACCAAGTTTGAGGCAATTTGTTACAGCAGCCCTTGGAAATGAATGTAGAGAAAGAACTTGAAAACGGTGTGGTGGGCCCCAGCGCTGTCTGCACTGCTCAGCTCTGCTGTCCTCCCTATACCTCGGCCTCTGGAAGGTTCTCCCCAGGAGGTAACAAAACAGTCACCAGCAGCAGCTCGGGGTCCACATCCCACCAGCTTCATAGCCCAGGCATTTTTGTCCTTTTGGCCTGGCTTGTGTCCTGTGCGCATATCTGAACCAATCTCTGCATCCGGGAGAGGGGTGTGCCGACTGAGGAGGTCAAAATCTGGCTTCCGCACCCTCCCCTGGAACTAAGAGGTAAAGGGGGGAAGTCAGGGAGACAAGATGCTGGTCTTCTCTCCAAGGCAAAGGGAGTGTGATATGTGATTTATAATATGAAATATATATTTGGTCTTTGTCCCTCTTTATGCACAGAGCTCCCAAAGCTCTTGGAATTTCCTAAGTGATGGGACAGATAAAGGTGCTTCTCATTATGTTATGAGGTAACTTCTGGACCACATCTGAGGATGGGGGCTGGTTGTCAGGAGAACCAACCATGTGCTTAGAGGGTTTAACTTTTAGTCCCATCCACCTCACCTCCGGGAAGGAAGAAAGGCTGGTAGTTGAGTTCAGTCACTAATGGTCAATGATTTAACCAATCATGCCTGTCTAATGAAGCCTCCATAAAAGCCCCACAGGTGGGATTTAGAGAGCTTCTAGCTTGGTGAACACCTGGAGAGGCTAGAAGGGTGGCATGCAGGGAAGAGCATGGGAGGTCTGTGCCCTCCCCATATACCTTGCCCTACACATCTCTTCCATCTGGCCGTTCCCAAGTTATACCTTTTTATAATAAACCTGTGATCTAGTAAGTGAAATATTTCTCGAAGTTCTGTGAGATGCTCTAGCAAATTAATGGAACCCAAGAAGGGGTCTATGGGAACCTCCCATCTATAAGAGGTCAGTCAGATGGCACAGGTGGCAACCCGGACTGGCAACTGGCCTCTGAAGATGGGAGAGGGCAGTGGTGTGGGACTGAGCCCTTCACCATCTGATGCTGTATCCAAGTAGACAGCGTCAGAATTGAGCTGAATCACAGAACACCCAGCAGGTGCCAGAGAGCTGCTTGGTGTAAAGAAAAAAACCCACATATTGGAATTTCCTGGGACCATTTCAGGGGGCTGAGAGGACAGGAGGCAGGAAGGGAGGAAGAAGGGGGTCTCTCCTGCAGACAAGATTGGTAAGTTTGGATGGGGCTGAGAAAGGCCTGGAGGAAGGGATGTAGGAAGGAGGTCTCTGAAGAGTGTCTGAAGCCCTGGGTCCAAAGGCACACAGAATGAGCCAGAGAGAAAGAAGTCACTCCCTGGAGATCAGGCCTAGAAATGGGATTTCATTCCCACTTCTGCCATCGTCCCTGCTGTGATTAAGTTCAAGATAGGATTCTTAGAAACTTGAAATGTGCCTTTCGGAAAATCCTTTCAAATTTGACAGTTATCAGATGTATTGAAAACAATAGTTTTTGAGAGATTAAAAACAGAGGGAGTTTAATATGCCCGCGCTCTTTCCCCTCCTCATAAACACGGCTTCACAGAATCTGCCCGTCCCCCCGAGCTGAGCGGGCAGAGGCACTTTTAAAATACAATCAGCAACCGAGTGAGTATTTCACAGATGAAAAGGCGCGCGCTTCCCAATCCACGGTATTCTGAAAAGGTGGATTTTAATTTCCGAAAAGACAAAGCCGAGAGAGAAAGAAAACGCCTATCTCCATGCACTTAAGAACTATAATATTACTTAGATGGTGAAGTTTTATTCTGAAAAATGACTGTCAATTATGATTAATATTCTCCTTATAATTAATTCAAAATCTTATTAAAATCAAACTTTTATAACTTTACGTATCACCATGCTGCCTATGTCAGGATGGAGAATATGCCTTGCCATTAATTTTACCTGTATCATTTCTCAGTTCTCAAAAAAGGCAATAAAAGATACCTCCTTGAAAATCAGCAACGCCGGGCCACCCTCATCTCCATAATGACACAATTTTCAATTCACGCCTCATTTTCATTAATGTTTCTGGCCATAAATTTTTAAGCATATGATAAAAAATTTCTGAAGCGGCATAAAACTAACATGAAGAGAGAGTTCATTAGCATGTGACCCTAATTAGAAATTCCATATTAACTTCCCATTTCTACTTGTGCATATCCAGTGTCATCACATCTCATTCTAGACCGTGCTTCCACATTGTTGGGAGGAAATATTCCTTGTGGTTGTTTAATTCTTCGGCTTTATTTTTAAAACGATCCATGTGTTTCCTCTGTTATTGAATAAGTCAACAGACAATTGTATCACACGACGCCTTCTGTGTCACAAATTATCCGGAAGAATTGTGAGAAGGTCCTTGCCCAATGCTTTATTAATGATACCAGATCATAAAAGGGGGGGAAATATGCTGACTCTGTCTCTTTTCTAATGTTGGGTGATAAAAATGCTACTTCAGGATTCAGAAGGTTAAGTTCTAATGTGTATTTTGAATAGAGTGTGTTGGAATAATTGCCTCATAAAGCAAAGCATTGCCCGCCTGCTAACGGCTGCATAGTGCAGGGCTCAGCAAAGACAGGCAAGCTTACTGGAAAAAATGCTGTGCCTCAACTTTTGTAGCCCTCCCGTATTAAGTTAACTTTCCCCTCCCCTTGCTTTTCAAAAAAGGTATAAAATCCCATCACCCGTCTTTGCAGCCTGGATGAGCTGCTGCCTTTAACACTGGTGAGAGCTAGACTCCAAAGATGGCTCCCTAATGAGCCGCGCATCCCTCTGTCTTCACCCCTGCTTTGTGTCTTCCCCTGGCTGTGCCTGGGCTGGTCCTGTATAACTAGCAGCATGTGCTGGATGTGATGCCATGTGACTTCTGGGGCTAGGCCATAAGAAGTCTTGCAGCTTCGTCTTGAGTCCCTTGAACATGCACTCTGGAAAAAGCCAGGGGCCATTTAAGGGATCGGACCAATGTGAGACTGCCATGCATTGAGAAGCCCAAGCTGTCTACATGGCAAGAGATGGCTGGCCAATCATGAGTTGTTCTAGCTGACCCAGCCCAGATGCCAGACAAGTGAGAAAAGAAGTCACCTTGGATGTCCAGCCCATTCCAACCCTCTGATGACTCCAGCTCCGGATGCTTTCCCATTGCAACCACATGAGAGACCCCCAGCGAGAACTGCCCAGCTGAAAACCAGTCAACCCACAGGGCTATGACAGATGGTGGAAATTAGTTTGCAAAACCCTAAGTTTAGCAATATTGTGATATGATACGATAGATAACCAGAACAGCATCATTCCATAAATAGCAGGCAAGGAAGGGAGGCAACGGATTTAAACCACCCATTTCTCTGTCTCCCACACATGAGCAGAGGCAAGAGCCAAACTGCCCCTATTAGTCCTCGGTCTTAAATTTTTCTTCCTCATGCCATGTTTACTCCTCATTTAGTGTCTTCAGTTCTATCTCTTTGTGAAGTATATGGGAAGGTCCAGCATGTGGTCTCTTGACAAATGCAGGTGAAACTAGAAGAAAATCAAGTCCTGCTCATTTTTCCTTTGAGGCCAGGCTTGACACAGAAAAAAAAAAAAAAAAAAATCAATGCCAAAGGTTCGGGGGTGGTGGATAATTAATGTAGAAAACGACAAATGGGGAATCCACAGCAAGACCTTCTAAAAACTCATCACCCATCCCCTTGAAGTCACACTCTTCATAGAAAAGGGCCTCTCCTCTGACTGTCCCCAGACACCACAGGTCCTGCCTCTCTGCAGGCCCTCTGGTGTATCCTCCCACCCCTGGCCTCACTTTCTCCATCCGTCCCCTGATTTGGCAATTTGGCCCAACAACCCTGGCCTCTGATGCTCTTATTCAGTTTTGCAAAACAAACCGAAGGTAACTAGCTTGATCTTAAAAGTGTCCTTGTCCTCATTAAAAAGGAGCTTGGGGTAGGGAAATAAGGCATAAATATTCTCTTATTGCTGTCACGTGAGGAACAAAATGCACCAGCCTACAGCACCAATATTATGCCAAGACACACACAAAGGAGCAAAAACTGCCCTTTGAAAAAGCATGCAATGAACAGAGTTAATGCCACAAGATTCACATTTTGCTTAAAGTGTGATTATTTTAGAGACCTCTAACCAGTGGGATGTAGGACAGAAATCTCATAATCAATTAGTCCAGAATGTAGAGGAATGTTTGCATGTGTGTGTCTGTGTGCGTGTGCGTGCACACCAGGTTTAAAGGTGGAAAGGAGGGAAAGAATAACGTATCAGTGACTTACTATGGTAAGTCTTGGGACTTGGGACTTCCCTTATATTAAATCTTATCCTCACAACAGCCTTGTAAGGTTGGAATAATTAGCCTTCCTGACTTCATAGATGAGGACAGGATTCAGAGAGAAGAGGTGACTTAACCCAAGGTTATAAAGCTGATAAACAAGAGAAATGGGGTTTGGACGCCTCCATCTGTCTCCAAATTTGGTTCCTAAATCAGGCCATGCTTCAAGGTCTTCTGGAGAGGCTGTCCTCGGGGGCTCCGTCGCATATCTCAAAGTAAGCCTGGGTATCTGTACTTATAGCACACTCCCCAGGTGCACCGGACGGGTATGGGAGAACCACCCTTGAAAAGTCATTCATCTTTAGGCCTCAGTTTCCCCATATGCAAAATGAAGTGGTTGTGGGAAGCTATTCCTAAGGATCTTGGCAGTTTCAACCATCTAGGTTATAATTAACATTGCATGAGGGTGAGGGGTGCAAAGAATGAAGATACTAACAACGTATTATCTCTTAACTATCATATTTTTATTAAAACAAATAAATGTTTCAGCAAAATTATGTATTAAACAGAGGTTTGATCCTGCCTGACAATTTATGGTCACGTAATTTTTAAAATGCCAGTCATTAAATACAAAAGAGCGACTCATCTACGCATGCCAGAACTATTAATGGATGGGGGCATGTTATTGCAAATATAAATCAACTCCTCAGATCTTAAAATGCCATAAATAAGCAAGTCTCTGTGTCAAAATTGGTGAGATGACCAGAATCACTTTGCTGATTTATTACATACCACCTTCATAATCAACACCCTGTTGATCTGCCACTTTCTTTTTACATAAATATGTGAATAACTTTTTGACATCAAAATAAATCATAGCTACTCGATCTAAAATCTAACTTCAAAAATGCCTGCAAAGGTGACTGACACTTCGGTGTCGTCTGTTATTCTGTGTTAGAGCCTTGTCGACAGAGAAGTTTTATTTCTCCCTGTCGTCATTTGACTGATATGTGGACTTGGCTCAATATCTTGTCTCAACTTTGCGTACGACCTATCAGATTTGTAACAACGTAAACACTTTTATAAATTACAGGTTACTCTTCCATCATAAGAGGGATACAATTATGAGAAAAGAAAATCTTTATATAAATAATCGTCTTGGGCCACCGATGCGCAAAGACAGATTCAATTAATCCAGCCAGCCACTGTTCTTCTCTGCTGTATCAGTTGCAGACTGGTCTGAAATCTTGATGTTCAAAGCCAAACCTATAAAATTAATTGCTATCCTTTACATATATAAAAATGTGTGTGTGCATGTGTATGTACGGCATGCCCAGTAGAATAGTGTGGTCTCTATGTTAAAAGTTATTAAAGTATGCTCAGTTCAGCTGCCTTAGATCACCTGACTCAGAGTAAGTCTGAGTTATTTAGGTTCTATTTGTTTAAACTTAAGTTACTTTTCATTTGAAGAAAGAGCCCCATGGCTAACAAAAGTCTGAAAGCACTAGACATACATATCCAGCTTAGCGACGTAAAAATGAATCATCACATTTATTTTTCTTTCCAACTAAAAGAAGCATGCACCTTAGCTTTTACCATTGGAAGGTCTTCAATTTTTTTTTTTCATTTTTAAAATTTTTTTTTAAGGATTTGTGGCTTGGTTTCTCCACCTACAAAATGGAAATAATAATGCCTGATATACATGGTCAGGCTAGGGGAGGATGTATGGTTCTACCAACGCTACTCTTTCTGAGTTTAATTTCCAAACGGTCTAGCTTCACTATTTTGACAAAAGTGGGACTGCACCTTTTTGCACATGTAAATTAAGAGAATTTTTTTCAGACGTCTGCAGGGATCAGGAGAACTTTACCTTTACATTGCTCTTTTAGAATCAGAAATCCATAGAAGTGAAAACAGAGGCTCTGTTCTTTCCTATAAAGACAGCAGGGAAGGATTTCTCCATCAGAGGTGCCGTGTTGATCCCTGACAATGGCTCTGTGCTCTGCATAGCACATCTGGAGAAACGTCTGCCTCGCCGAATCCGTGTGGTGGAAGTGACACCACATGCAAGACATCTGACTACCCTCTCTCTCTTTCATCTCTCACTGTGATAGAGACCATGTAGAGAGATGGCAGAGGGGGAGAGAGAGAGAGATCTGAGTAGTCCCAGCTATTCCAGCTCTGCTAGAGACTGAATGTTTGAGTCCCTCAATATTCTCATATGGAAACATAACCCCTAGTATGTTGGTATTTGGAGATGGAGCCTTTGGGAGGTGATTACATCGTGAGGGTGGAGCCCTAGAGAATGGCATTAAAGCTCTTATTAAAAGAGGCCCCAGAAGGCTCCCAACCCCCCTCCCTCACGCAAGGACAGGGTAGGAAGATGTCTATGAACCAGAAGGTAGGTTCTAACCAGGCACAGAATTTATTGGCACCTAGATGTTGGACTTCCCAGACTTTACAAATGTAATAAATATATTTCTGTCGTTTAAGAGCCAACCACTCTATGGTATTTTTGTTAGCAGCCTAAATAGACCGAGATGAGGCCCTACTCTTTGAGTCTTCCAGCCTAGAGATGTGAGTAGGAAGTCTTCAAAACAACCTCAGACCCAAGTTTCTGGAACCACAGGAAAAGTCCTAAGAAATGTCTGCCTGTGCTCAGTTGCCAGATTCTTGAGCAAAATAAGTGAATGCTATTATTTTAAGCCACGGCATTATGGCAGTTTTTAGGCTGCTGGAATTAGCTGGAACACCCCAGAAGAATCATGAAAGATTGCCCCAGTTTCTAGTCCACAGGCAGCTGAGCAGAACCCCTTAGGAAGTGAGTGACTTCATTCTACTAACAAAAAGTCGAGATCGGTAATAGACCCACTAACATCTGTTGTGATAGAGACCTTCTGCCCCTTGATTAGATGAAGGTCATCTACCCATGTTTCATGGCTCCTCCTCTCTTCCCTTTCCTGAGCAATAGCACCTGCTCAGGGTCGCTCCCCCAGGTCATCTCTTCTCGTTCCTCAGCTCAACCTGTACCTTGCCTCTTTCTTCATCATGGGAGAGACTCAGACCTTCTATACAAGGCACACAGCACCTGGGTATGCACAGCTGGCCCGTGAACAACATAGGTTTGAACTGTGCGGATCCACTTATATGTGGATTTTTTTAATATAAATACAGTAAAAGACCGTACATGCATTTTCTCTTCCTTATGATTTTCTTAGTGTTTTCTTTTCTCTAGCTTACTTTATTGTAAGAATACAGTATATAATACATATAAAATACAAGATATGTATTAATTGATGGTTTATGTTATTGGTAAGGCTTGTGGTCCACAACAGGCTAGTAGTAGTTAAGATTTGGGGGGAGTTGAAGGTTACATTTGGTATCTGACTGTGCAGGAGGTCAGTGCCACTAATCCCCATGTTATTCAAGGGTCAATTACATTGTATTATCCTAATGTTACAGAAATAAGTCTTCTCACTCACATACAATTTCTAAGCCAGAAGAAAAACTGCCAAATACCTTCAATCCAATTCAAGTCATCAAACATTTATGGAACATCTACTCTGTACCAGGCACTGGGGATACTAAACTCCGGAGTCCTTATCCTTGTTCTCAGTATGCGTACTGTTGGCGAGTAGTGGGTGGTGAGCGGTGGGTAGGGAGGCAGGCATCTGACAAACAACTGTGGTTCAATGGGGTAACACAATGGGTGTGTAGATGAAGCTGTGAGATGCAGAGGAGCTTGCGGTTCTGTTCAGAGAAAGGTGTGTGTTCAGGGAAAACCTACTGAAACAGAAAATGGAGCCAGCTTTAAAGAAAGAGGAGTTCAAACAGGCAGAGGGGGTGAGAATGGCATTCCCCCCAGGTGTGGCCTGAACACAAGCAGAAGAACAGAAGGAATTAGAAAATCCCAGTGTTAGGGACACAATTGTGTCCCCCCAAAATTCATGTTGAAGCCCTAACCCCCAACCTGACTGTATTTGGAGATAGGATATTTAAGGAGGTAATTAAGGATAACTGAGATCATAAGGGCGGGGCCCTAGGCCCATAGGAACAATGTCCTTATAAGAAGAGGAAGGGACAGTAGGTATGTGTGTGTAAAGAGAAAAGGCCATGTGTGGACACAGCGAGAAGGCAGATGTCCACAAGCCCAGAGGCCTTAGGAGAAACCCAACCTGTTGACACCTTGATCTTGGCCGTTCAACTTCCAGAACTGTGAGAAAATGAATTCCTGATATTTAAGCTGTCCAGTCTTGTTATGGAAGCTCTAGCAGACTAATATATGCTGAAATAAGTAAAAGTCATCAACAGAGCCTGTTACAACGAAGGAAAGGAACAAAAGTTGAGCAAATACTGAAAGTCAAGTGGTACACTATTTTTCTTCTGTTTCTTAATGGTTTGTGTTGTGAAACAGTGTGTCTCTTCATGAAAGTGTTTCTTAGAGTCTTTTGTTTCTGTGTCCTCATTGTGTGGTTTCTAATATAGAAGTTAGACTTTGGGGGGTAAAAGGTATCAGTTACATATCACTATACGAACCAAAAAAATGATCAATAATGAAATTTCAGAGGAGAAAAGAACCTTGAATTTATCTGAGTCCTTTCCCTCTAATTAACAAATCACATTCCACAGAATTGGGTCTCTTTTCTGCCGAGAATCCCTTCCTTTCAGAAATTATAGCAAACTATCCCATTCCATGGCAACCCGGTTCAGTCTACATAACTTAGGATGGCATCACTCTCTCCTTCCCTCCCTCATGTTTTCTCCCTGGTCACTGTGGTTGGTTCATGGATGGATGGATGGATGACTTTGGCAGCCAATCAAATACCTCCCTGGACTCTATGTCACAGTTATCAGAAAACATATTTCCTCTTCTGGATTGTTAGGACATTTTCTGCTCTGTAGAGAAACCAACAAAAAATGGAGGATCATATGATAGAGAAGGGAGTCCCTGATAACACTGTAACATCATCTATCCATACATATGTACATATACTTTCATATATGTGTGTCAATATTTGTGTTTGCTTAGGGTATATATGTTTGTTTACTACTTGTTAATGCTGGTCAGTCTAAGGATTATAGGAAATACTGCCCAGATTTCTCTGTCTCTGTCCTTCAGCAGGTTTGCTCCCTGTGATAGGTTTAAACATAAATGGTGCCCCTACCTTAGTCCCACCTACTGTGCCCATGTCAGACATTGCTAATCGGTTGCAACACAATTTCCCACTAAGCCTCTCTACCCTTTTTCTCAGCAGAGTACTTGAGGTAGCCACTACTCATCAGTCGAATTTGGCCCTCCAGAAGAAACCCTTCTGCCATGCCTGCATCATTCTAACTTTCCATGCTGGTTTCCTGACTCCTCTTTCTGATAGTCAAGTAAAGTGCTTCCAAAGTAAATGGGTGGCTCTGGTTAGAGTTTACTTCCAAAACCTGGCTTCGCAGTGAGAAAGCACGTTTGCATTTTTTATTGGTTCGTGATCCACTCCCTCTCAAATCCCCAAGAAATTAAGGCTTAGAGAGGTAATATAGCTTGCCCCAGGTGACAAAGACAGAGCAAAATTCAAATCCAGTTCTGTCTGGTTCGAAGAAGCGTTTTCATTCCTCCAAAGGCTAGCAGCAGCGAGCCAGGAGGAAAGACAATGAAGATCCAGGGCCATTCATGTATGAGAGGGTCCCTCCCATCCCACATCTCCTTCTGCTTCCTTTAAATGTGTCCCTTCATTCTTCCTAGAACATATGTTCCCAGCCAGTTGAAATAAGGCCAGTTGAAGACAGAAGCTCTGTTCCCCCATCTGTCCCTTCTCTTAGGGAATCAGAGAGAGCGATTAAGATTTAAAGTCTCAGGCTGCACACCCAGGTGTCTCTGTAATCTTACCTTTTAAAGACAGTTACATCTCATCCCATCAGTGGGAAGGGTGACCTCACTCCAAAATAAAAACGAACAATAATAAACAGGAAAAGAGAGGCTTCGACTCAACATGTTGGCCGATTCCTAAAAGACAGCCAGAGAGCTGGTGCGCAGTCTTAACCTCTGTCCTCCACATGAGGAATGGCAATCACAGCAGGCATTCATTGAAACTACCATGTGCCAGGAAATGTGCTAAGAGTTTAAGAGACATGATCTCTGTTAAATCCCTGAATTATTCTCTACATGGGCACTGACATTGCCCCGAATGAGGAGCCTGAGGCAAAAAAAAAAGGTTAAATCACTTGCTCAAGCCAACACAACTAGGAAGTGGCTGGAATCCAAATACAACTCAAGGAGCTCCAAAACCCAAACTCACATGATCACTTCTAAGGTTTCTGAGACTAAGTTTTAAATGCAAGAAGCCTAGAGGGAGGAAGGTTTTCAGGAAGCCTCAGTGGGGTGGGGGAATTAAAACGAGGAGGGAAGTTAGGCAGTACAAAGTCCATTAGAAAGCCAATTGACACTTTGGGTGGAGCTTACCTCCATCACAAAACCCTGGGAGTAAGCCTAGAACACAGGGGTGGGTTCACAGCGTGGGTAAGCAACATAGGGCTAGTAGAAGGCCTGCCAGCCAAATCCAGCCCACTGGGATATTTATATACCAAAATATATTGGTTTTGTAAATAAAGTTTTATTGGAACACAGCCATGCCTATGTTATTGTCCCTGGCTGCTCTCCTGTTACAATGGCAGAGTTGAATAGTTGTAACAGATCATATGGCCCCCAGAACCTAAAATATTGACTGTATTTTGTCCTTTAAAGTAAAATACCTGCCAAACCCCATCTCAAGTTATCCCACCTGAGATGCATAGAAGCTGGGATATTTATATACCAAAACCTGAGTCACACATTAAAGATTACTGGGGAAGTGTGCTTTAATTTCTTCCAACCTGACATTTGTGTGGGCAGAGCTGGCTTCAGAGAAACCCTCCCTCCGCCCCCCCCCAAAAAAAAAACAACCTGAAACTGAAAGACACATGTAGAACTCAAGACAGATTGTCTTGAAATGGTAAATGCCCCCCGGGGAATGGGGTAGCGTAGCCACTAATGTCCTTTGTTCCAAAAGCAAACTTGCAAGTTGCCAACTGGTAGACCATCAGCCACAGAATTGATTTGCTCGGCCATACAGTTTTCCAAAACTGTGAATTAGTCGATTTCCCATTTTAAAAATCCAAATATTCAACTTTTTCTCAAAAATCAGAAAATGTGGCACCACTGAGCCTATATTCCTCTATGCCATTTAGAAATGACATACATTGCCTGGTCATTAATATGTTGTTGGCTTTGACAGATTATATGAACTGCGTGGCCCTAGGTAAGCATCTGAGTTTGAGACCCCTGGTGGACACATTATCACCATCCTAATAGGCTAAGAGAGGTTACATGACTTGCCCAAGGACATGTGACAAGTGGCTGAGCTGGAACTTGGCTGCCAATTCGCTTTCCTAAGCAGTCTGAGGTCACAGCTCCTTTTGTCCAGACTCTCATCCCTATGTACTACACCCCCACCTCTGCATGACCCCAGTAAAAGATCTCTGGGTGCAGAGCTGGCCTCTGCTCTGTCCTCACAAAGCCTGAATAATGCATTAGAGAACACGGGATGCAGAATGTTAAGATAAGAATAAATGCTGCTACAAGTCATGACTCTTTTCACCCAAGAGGAGCAAAGAGTACTCAATACAGCAGTCAGCCTTCATTCTTATGGACAGGAGAGCTGAGAACTGCAAATTCACCCTCCTCCCTTCCCAGGAATCAGCCACCACCAATCAATTGGAGCTGCTAATTGGATTCTGACAAATCATATTCAAAGCCCTCTATTTCTCAGGGTTTTTCTCCAGTTTGCATGGATGAGATATTCCCATGCAAGGGAGCCATGGTGATGGCAGTTTATCCAAGCATACAAAAGGGCAGAGAGGTTGCACAGGTAACCGTGTATCGACTAAGCCACAGAAACGGTCTGGTCTCTTGCACTCTTGAGACTGGAATGTAGAGCCATAACTCCTAGAAAAACCAGAGAGTGGCTTAAGTTTCAATCTGAGATCTAGGAAAGCCAGTCTCTTAATGCACACATTTCCTACGAGAAGATCTTCAGAATATACCAGGACCTGAACATTTACTGTAGTGTCTAAATGGTGTCTCTCCTGATGAGATGAGGGTCCCCACATGCAGGGCAACTGATTGGGTGGAAGCTGGTGGCACCGGAGGTAGATTCACCCAAAGCAGAACAAAGGAGATAGAAGTTTACTGAGTACACTGCAGGGGAGCGGCGGGCAGGGCAGCAAAGGAGAGGTTGCCTTCGAGGAGACAGTGGGTGGGGGCTGTTTTTAAAGGAGGTATGGCGACATATGGAATTCTCCCTTTCTTGGTCACTGCACCTGGTCGTAAGTAGCCCACTGGTTAGTTGTGGCTATGGCTATTTTCAGATGGGTCGCCTGCTGGGCCTGGCTGTCTTCAGCCAGGTGGTTGCTCTGGGCCCTTGTACATTCCATCGCTCAAGCCTGTCTCTAAAAGCGGCCTCTCTACTTACTATTGCTTCCATTACTGCCATGTGATCCAAGCCTTCATTACCTACAAAGAAGTGAGAGAAGCAAGGTAGCGCAGGAAAGATTCCATGCAAGGTGTGGCCTTAAATAGAGCTTAGAACTGCTTTGACCTGATCTATAGATTTGGGGCTCCGCAGAATAAAATGCTCTGTAGGGCTGTCTCACATTAAGGTAAAAGGGCTAGCCTTTTTTGCACCTGGATCAGTCACTGACTATTGACTGACCCCCTGTAAGGATTGTGTAATCTCTCAGGCAAGGCAGGTCAAAACCATTTGGCCAAGGGCAGGTCTGTGAAGAGGGGCCAGTGGGAAACCATTAGCAAGCAACAAGCATGCAGCTGGGGGATGGACACAGGAGTTCAGTAAAGGGGATCTGGTCTGAGCACCAACAGCATCTAGAATAAGAGATCTCACTTCAAGCTCCCTCTGTTGAGTCCTCGGAAAGAAGAGCCATGGGGAGTCCAGTTTGCTTTGTTCAGCCATGAAATATGTCAGAAAAGGTGCATGGTGATTTTGAGCTTCCATCTCGAACCCTGACAGAAACCTAGAGCCGTGTGCTTTGACAGGCTTCTGACTGTTAGAGCCATTCAAAGCCCACCCAGACAGACTGCCCTCCTCAAACCTATCTAAAGTCAGCCATCTTCTCTGATAGTGACATGGAGACAATATGTAATGACCATTCAAAATTGTTTTCCTGCTAGAGAGTCTTTGTCTCCCAAGAGAGTCCCTAATTGGTGTGTCATCAGGGACTCCCTAGTCTCAGGCCTGCATGAAATTCAGACAACATCCCATCCTTCTCTTCATCCCATTCAGCCTTCATCTCTGCCCTAGCACCTCCCTCTGCCCTCAAATACCCACTATATCTTGTTCACCAAATAGCATGCATTCATGTATTCTTGCCTTCATGGCACTTCCCTGTCAGCCTCACTCAATGGCTGCATTTCCTAGGAGACAGGGATGCTGTCAACACAATTAAAGCTCATCCTGACCTGTCAGACCCTCCTTCCACAATAATGAGTATGGGTCCATCAGTCTCTCCCCTCTCGGTACACCTACTACTTTTCTCAGACCTACCAGACCAAAGCCATTTGTCTACATCCATCCATCCTTTCCTCATCAGGAATACCTCCATGACAGATCCACTTTATAGACAAACTCATCCTTATAGCATCTGACGGGGGGCAGGGAGGGGGTGGTGTCATTGAGCAGGTAGGAAAGTTCTTGCTGAAACTTCAAGTCTAATGGGGGACAGGAGCAAGAACCTTCGAGAAATTCACCAGCATAGTCCCCTACTTAGGGCAAGGGAGAAATGGCCTAAGGTTGATGATGCTTCTGCTGTATGTTAGAGAATTTTCAGAAAACTCAGGTTCCACGTGCTGAGTTTCTTACTGAAAGCCACACAAATTCAAATTAATTAATTAATTAATTAAAGCCCATTTGAACCCAGATCTGTCTGGCTCCATAAACTGGGAGCTTCATGTTACATCATGCTCCCTCAAGTCATGGTGGGCCCACTGAGCAGATAGCTGCCACAGACACCCTTGAAAAGACAGAGGAGAAAAGAAAGGATAGGAGAAATACATATAATGAGATGACATTTCAAAGAGGATTTGATTATTGATACACGCATGCGCGCACGCGCGCGCGCGCGCGCGCACACACACACACACACACACACACACACACACACACACAAAGTCCCTGAATATCCAGGTTTTTGGTTTTCTCCAAGAGAATGGATTAGATTTAGGGGAATTTCATTAAAGGTTCAAAGAATTATTCTTCCCTTCATCAATATTTACCTGAACCATCATTATCATCACTAGCTCATCAGTTTTTGCTGTGTGGACAGAGAGGAGATTAGAGAAGCTTTAGCTGATCCTGAATCGTTAAGTTCCGGGAATTTTCTGAAGGGAAATGGGCATCACGTTTGAGCCTTTGCTTTGAAAGATCTCACAAATTTCAGGTTGGTCACACCAACTGCAGTGGTCTCTTCCCAAAGGGGCAGCAACTGGGACTCCACACTCAAGCTCCTTTCCTTGTTCCACCTTTTAAAAACACGCTATGTATGGTATAAATTATGCAAACTTTAAATATTACCCATGCCATTTTTACTGTCTCATTTAAACATGAGTTTTGATTAAATAATATATTTATGGAGTGGAATTCAGTAATAGACAGTAAATTACCAGGAGCCTTGACGTTTATCTTCCACCATCTACATGAAATCCTCTTAATGAAAAACTCTGAAACTTGGTTAAAATTCCATGCAGAGCAGAGCACATTCGTTAACCTAGATAAAGATAGATGTTTACGATATATATAATAAACATCTATTTTATACATATATAAACGTAGCTAAGTAAAACTTTGGGCCAACTTCTACATTATTTGTGACTCTAGGTAATTTATTTGGTTGTCATTTCAAACAAAATTGGCCCAAAATAATGACTCATGTTACATTCAAGACTGGGATACTTGAGAAGTGAAGAAAAAAGCTATGGTTTTCATATATCAAATTTCAATACTTAATAGTTAAAATATATTTCTCTTCCATGAAAAGCACGTGCCGGTGGTGAGGAAGCCAAGCCTGCAGTCTTGTTTCAGCTCTGCCATTAACTAATGGTGTGACCTTGGCAGGTGGCTAAGTTTTTCTGGGTCACAGTTTCTTCAGCATGTAAAATGGCAGGAAAAAGACAAAATTCATTCCAACACTAGTGTTCCAGAGCTCACCACATGTCAAGGTAGACCTCCAATTAAAGTCACTACGAGGGGGCACCTGGGTGGCTCAGTTAGTTAAGCGTCTGCTTTGGGCTCAGGTCATGATCTCGGAGTCCCGGGATCCAGCCCAGTGTCGGGCTCCCCACCCAGCAGGGAGTCTGCTTCTCCCTCTGCCCTTCACCCTGCTAGGGCTCTTGCCCTCTCTCTCTCTCAAATAAATAAAATCTTAAAAAAATAAAATCACTATGAGGATAATTATAGCACATTCTAGGACAAAAATCTCCATTCCCCATTTCTTTTTTTTTTTAAGTTTTTATTTATTTAAGTAATCTCTATATCCAATGTGGGGCTTGAACTTAGACAACCTCAAGATCAAGAGTCAAATGCTCTACTGACTGAGCCAGCCAGGTACCCCCTCCATTCCCCATTTCTTGTTTTTCAACCCAGAAGGAAGCTCTAAAACACCCAACTGAATATTCCCCCATAAACAACCCCACTGAATACCCACATGTAACCAGGAGAAACCAGAAAGGAAACAAAGCAACACTGAGTGTCTGGTAATTCTAGAATGTTAGGCATTTTCCTCATTTACTCCTTACAGTATATGCCCATATCACGGGTGAGGCTCAGAGAGTGTAGGTGCCAGGAACAACAGTGATGACAGCAAGAATGGCCAACAACCATAACAGTAAGAGTAATGTTCTAAGAGCTTTATTCATTTAACCCACTTGACAATGAATGCTATGATTTGGAATCAATGATCATTTCCATTTTACTCATGAGGATACCAAAGAACGTAACAACTAAGCAAGTGTCTGGGAATCCTTGATGGTTTTGATGTAGGTGTTTGCTGCTGCAGAAAATAAGAGAACCATGCTTGCTTTCTACAGTTTGTGTATACCCCTGTCTCTCCCCAGATTCGTGCTGGATATGTACACAAATTAAACAAAACTAGGGAGTGAGCCGAACGTGGGCCATATCTCAGGAGAAGCCAAGGTCCTCTAAAATGATGCGAGAAGGTAAACTCTGGGCAGAAACTAGTAGGAGAAGGTCACTGGATATTCCACAGGTGAAAGTGTGTCCCCAAACTTGGCAATTGTGTAGAGTGAACTCCTAATGATAAAAAATAATGATAATAATGAGGAAGAGGAGAAGGACTTAGAGTGGTGCGGTGCTTTTAACATGTTTTCATAGAAAGCCTTTATATGTACATTATTTGGTTCATGGAGGAAAGACAAATTTGTTCCATCCTGAAGACTATTTCTAATTGATTGGTGGTGACTGCTAGAAGCAGCGTGGGATGAATGACTATCTAATTAATTAAGATACATCCAGGCTCAATAAGAAGGAGAAATAATCTATTAGTGATATCTACCATGGGTGCAAAAAAGCACTCAGGGGTCACAGACTTGCAAACCCTACTTATGATGCTGACAGTAACTCAGAGGGAAACAGGACATGCAATATTATTCGCATCTGACAGCAAGGAAACACTGAAGTTCAAGAAGGTAAAATGCTCTGTACATGGAGTTAATGAAAAAGATTTTGAGACAATGCAGACCCTCAAATTATTAATCCATTCTTTTCACTGTCTTAGGACTCCAGAATTATGGAAGAAAGCTCTGCTCAATGTCCAAATAATGAGGACAATGCAGAGTTCAAATTTGTTGTGAAAGCTTCATTCTTCAAAGAGTCCAACCTGGGTGTTCAGAATGGTTGATTGTGCAACACTAATGGGTCCATCACAGCCTATGAAATGGATTTAGAAGGAGACAAATATGACTAGTCTATCTGTAAATGATAAAATAAGCAAAGGCCATAGCTACTCTCACTCAGTTCAGAACTTGACATAATATAGCTCCATGGAAAGGCAGCATAAGTTGGAATTATTTCTAATAATGTGGACAAACTCCATCTTTTTCAGACAAGGTAAATATCTGCAAAGAAACATCCCTAGCAATCCTAGACATGCTCGCTTACTGACACCATTTGAGTGTAGGCACACTTAGCCTTTTCATGATGGATTTGCACCAGCTATATTTATCTACAGATGTTAATAATGCAGATATTTGCAACCAACCTGGGATTTATGGGACAATGAGCTAATCTGGGCATTAAATTATATTTCTACACTAGGGAAGTGAATCCACATGCTTTTTAACAATAAATTTAAACAGTTCACGATGCCCATATGTGGATTCCCTTTTCAAGGTATGTGAGCACAGTTTCTTCAAGCAAGTAAGTAAACAGAAGCTGTCCTCAGTATCTCTATCGGTCTCAGTGTCTTTAATGGTCTCAACATCTAGCCACCTCCCATTTCCACAGGCAATTGAATGGTCAATGCTTCCAAAACTCCAAAACAGTAAGGCCCATATTAATGAGGCTTTGCTATAAGAAACTTTATATGACCTCTACTAGCCAAACTGGTTAGATATCTCATCAAGAAATCTCCATGTTAGCTTCAAAAAAATCCCTTGTATGTGTGGTGATGATGGGGGTGGGAAGCAAATGAGGGTAAAAAGGAAACAAGATTAGCCAAGAGTTGGCAATTGTTGAATTTGGGTGAAGGGTACATAGGGATTCATTATACTATTCCCTAATTTTTTAAATAGACATATTTGGAATTTTCCCAAACAAAAGTTTAGGAAAATATCATCATTTTACTAACATTTAAAAGGTAACATTATTATTGGCTGGTGAGTCTTAAAAGTTTCAGAGACCAGCTTAAAATCAGCTTTATAGACCATCTTTTCTGGGCATTATATGCTTTAAAAGGGCAACATTTTTATCAGCTTTGAATTATTGACATAGCACAGAATTAAGAATTTAGGATTGGCCTGATTCATACCCTATCTCTAACCGTGTGAGTTCTTTTTTTGTTTAAATTATTAATTTGATGTTATCTTAAGACTTAGTTTCTATAGCTATAAAATGGGGGTAATTGTCCTATTTGCCTTACAGTGAGACTGTGTAAATTTTATATGCATGTCAAATGCTTAGACTACAGTATCCAGGAAATGATTAAGCATAAAAAATATAGCTCTTACTTTTCCCAAATAATTTTATGTTGCTGGGCACATAGTAGGGAGTTTATTAGTCAATGTTGGATAAAGAAAGCAAGTAAGACTGACAGAAGGAATATTAATAAATTGTATCCAATTAGTTGTTACCTAAATTTCACAAGGTCACAAAAAAGTTTTTGTTTGTTTATGTTTGTGCATCCTCTCATTGGGAGTCAGTTCAACAACTTGATAATTAAAACAAATATCCTGTATTTCCAACAAACTTAGTGGCATAAAACGGAAGGCAATTACTCAACTCTGATTTAGGCTTAATATGCAGCATGCCTTAATTTATTCTAATTTAATATTCAAAAGAATATCCTTAAGGTAATATCCTTCCACATCTTGCAACGGCTTCAACACACCAAATTAAGGCCAGCATCCATCAAGTGCACGAGAGCTGAACCCCCTGAGCAGAAAGCAAACCTCAGATCTGAGGAAACGCCCGAAGTCAGCCTGATGCAGGCAAAACACCCTTGTGCATTAAGAAGACACCCTCTTGCCTTTATCCAAACTGAGCTCATTAACCCCCAGATATGCAATCAGTGCCTGAGTGTAAGCAAAGCAGACATATTTACACATCAGCGCAGACTGGTCCCCAGTCACACAAACCCAAGGGTTCCATTAACAGCTGATGTGCAGGATAACATCCCTCCTGTCTAGGATCTAGACCAGAGATATCTTGGCCCAGAGAATCCTGCACACATTTGCGGCATGCATTGGGGACAAGCCCACTCTCTGCTTGCAAAACCACCTAATCTCTTCTGCAAGGCACTTTCCATATTTCTGGCTAAAACAAGGTGGACATCTCACTCAGCTGCCACTTTGATTCTCAGAACTGCTGGTCCCGCTTTGAATAAGGCAGGTAAAATTCAGAAATAAGATGTCAACAAAGTGTGTGTGTGTGTGTGTGTGTGTGTGTGTGTGTGCGCTGAAGATAAGGTATGCATTTCCAAATATTCAAAGATGGCACGTGATTGTATCGACTGCAAATATTGATGGGGTGTATGATGCACTATGGATTGCTGTGAGAAAAATTACCCCAAAACTTTTAGTGGCATAAAACAACAACAGTCATCTCTCATCTCATGGTTTCTTCGGGTCAGGGATTCAGACAGGACACGGCAGATAGATCATCTTTACTCTCCCGTATCAGGGGTCTTAGCTGGAAGACTTGAAGAAGACTGCAGGCAGAGTTGGGGGACTGGAGTCATCAAGAGGTTTGGCTGAGCCCAGAGGATTGGCTTCCAAGGTGTCTTACTCATTTGGCGAGCAAGCTGGTGTTAGCTGTTGGCAGAAATCCTCAGCTCCTCCTCGCATGGTCTTGCCACAGGCTGCCTGAGAATCCAGGCACCAAGTCTCTTTCTCTGAGATTTTCACTGGACACCAAGGTGATGAAACATAGCACTTCTCCATTTCTGCTAATCTCTCTCTCTTCTTCTTAAATTTATTTTTTTGAATTATGTAATATATACATAATATAAAATTGGCCATTTTATCAATTTTTAAGTGACATTAAGTAGATTCACACTGATATGCAAACATCATCATCTTCCATCACAGAACTTTTTTCATTTTGCAAAACCTAAACTCTACACCCATTAAACATTAACCCCCGTTTCCCCTTCTCCCAGCTCCTGGCAACCACCATTTTCCTTTCTGTGTCCACGAATTTGACTACTCTAGGTACCCCATGTAAGTGGAATCATGCAGTGTTTGTCTTTTTTGACTGGCTTACTTCCCATACCATAATGTTTGCATGGCTCATCTCTGTTGTAAGATGTGTCAGAATTCCCTTCCTTTTTAAAAGCTGAATCATAGTCCACTGTATTGATTTAACATATTTGCTTATCTATTGATAAATAACTTGGGTTGGTTCAACCTTTTCGTTATTGTGAGCAATTCCGCTATGTACTGGGATGTCTTGGAGATCCTGCTTTCAATTCTTTTGGGTATATACCCAGAAGTGGAATTGCTGAGTCATCTGGTAATTCTATTTTTTTCTTTTTTGAGGAATGTTTACATTCCTACCAGCAGTGCATAGGGTTCCAATTTCTCCACAACTTCCCTAAGGCTTATTTTCAGTTGGTTTTTGTTTTCATTTTATAATAGCCATCCTAATGGGTAGAAAGCAGTGTCTCCTTGTGGTCTGCATTAGCATTCCCCTAATGGTGAGTGATGTTGAGCATCTTTTCAAATGCTTATTGTCATTTGCATATCTTCTTTGGAGAAATGCCCGTTCAAATCCTTTGCCCATTTTTGAGTCAGGTTGTTTGTTTTATTGCTGAGTTCAGGAATTCTCTATGTAATATAAGGGACATTAATCCCTTGTTGGATATGTGAGATAATATCTCTTTTCTCCTCTTCATCCCCAGCACTGAGTGAGAGGCAGACAAGGAGCCTCTCATCACTCAAGAGAAGGCAGTTAACTAGCATTACTAGCTGGGGGGAGGTTTGCTTTGGGAGAAAGGAAATGGGCACAGATGGAACAGAAGGGTGATCTCACTCTGTTTCCCCTGCTCCTTCCTGGGCAGGTTGGCAAGAATCAGCTTCATTACCGGCAAACCAAGGGGTAAGAAGCACACACAGTGGGCATTTTCCTTGCACCGCTCTTTCTGTTTCCCGTAATAAGGGCTAAAGTAGTGTTTTAAAAATGTAGGTCAGGATGAAAAGAGATTTAACTTTTAATGTTTGAATTAAAACAGCATGAGCAACTTCTTTGAATACAATAAAAAAAGCTACAGGATATTCCCTGAAACAATCATTTCTAACTATTTTCCTCTGCATTTCATAAATAATAAATGTGTTAAAAAATAACCCCATAGTAACACATTCTCTAATATACTAGTTATGCAAGCTGGATATAACTCTAAGAATCCCTAAATGTGAGAAAAATTGAATTTGGTGGTACTTTTTTTAAGCTAAAAATTAAATTTTCCCGGCACCACGCAGACCTTTTCCCTCACAGCTATAGTCATAACTGGATTTTTAAGCCTCCTGAAAACATTGTGGTTTGCAATAAAGCAAAACACTGTGTCAAAAACTGCTTAGAATACAGAAAAGCATGTTTCTGATCTAGACCACAGGGCTGCTGTTTACCTAGTAACCGAGGCATCGATATGGCTTATGGGCGTCATCCTGACAACTGTGACAACTTGTGCTTTGGGACTCTGACCCCACCTCTATATTCTTATTATGAATTAAAAATACGAGCTGAATTCCTTTCAAGTTACCAAGGAGGTAGTTTTCCCAGCTTCCTATCCCTAATTCAACCCTTAGCACTTGTTTCTTCTTCTCTGTGATGAAGGTTAGGAGCCAAGCAGTTGTAAAAACACACTTGGCTTCCAAGCATGGAATGTGTTTGCTCTGAAGGTAGTGGGGTGTCCCAGAGAAGAGATGTGTTTAAGAAAGTATTGAAGGGTTGCAGTGCGGGCCTGTGAATAAAACACTAGACTGGGGATCGGGGGAAGCACGCGGTTTTCCTGCCTTCTCCCTGACTTGCTTGCATCTGCTCACTCAGATCTCCAGGATGCATGTGTGTGCGTGCAAGTCTCTGCACTGTGAACATGTTTCCTGCCCAGTGACATGAGATGGCATCTGCTTTGGGGATGCCTAGCTATCTGACCGCAGATGCTCCACGGGCCTACATTTCTAAGTTTCTGTTGTGACTGGTGGTAAGTGGCTACTTTTTCAGTTGTGTGTTATTGTTATTCTTCATGTGTGTGTTTTCATAGTGAAGAAAAAAGAGGAAAAGCAAATAATTTTGAAATGATCACACACACCCACACACGGACACACAACTGCACTGACCCACATACTTTACAGGTTTTCACTTCCTACTCTGACCTCATGCTTCCTTGATCAGTTGAGGGCTGTTTTTAAAGATTCCCACATGGAAATGCAAATCAAAACCACAATG
Source organism: Phoca vitulina (assembly GCF_004348235.1). Classification (NCBI taxonomy): domain Eukaryota; kingdom Metazoa; phylum Chordata; class Mammalia; order Carnivora; family Phocidae; genus Phoca; species Phoca vitulina. The sequence continues at coordinate 594,116 of NW_022589769.1, read as the reverse complement.
AGGTATCACCTCACACCTGTCAGAATGGCTAAAATCAAAAACACAAGAAACAACAAATTTTGGCAAGGATGTGGAGAAAAAGGAACGGTCGTGCATTGTCGGTGGGAATGCAAACTGGTGCAGCCACTGTGGAAAACAGTATGGAAGTTCCTTAAAAAATTAAAAATAGAACTACCCTATGATCCAGTAATTGCACTACTGGGTATTTACCCAAAGACTACAAAAACACTCAAAGGGATACATACACCACGATGTTTACTGCAGCGTTATTTACAATAGCCAGGATATGGAAGCAGCCTGTGTCCACTGATAGATGAATACATATGATAGTATATATATATATATATATATATATATATATATATATATATACACATACACACATACATATAATGTATGTGCATATATAATAGTATGTGTGTATATATGTATATATGTGTATATATACATATACATATAAAATGGAATATTCTTCAGCCATAATAAAGAATGAAATCTTGCCATTTGCAACAACATGGATGGATCTAGAGGGTATAATGCTAAGTGAAATAAGTCAGTCAGAGAAAGATAAATACCGCATGGGTTCACTCATATGTGGAATTTAAAGAACTAAACAAAGAAAAAAAAAGACAACCTCAAAAATGGACTCTTCACTATACAGAACAAACTGGTGTTTGCCAGAGGTGGGGTGGGGAGGAGATGGGTGAAATAGGTGATGGGGACTAAGAGCACATGTATTGTGATGAGCACTGAGTAAGTAAGATATAGGATTGTTGAATCACTATATTTTACACCTGCGTGTCATAGTTGAATTAAAATACTGGAATTAAAATTTTAAAAAAAATTAATAAAAATAAACATTCCCACTTGAATGCAATGCCTCTAGAGACCTTGGGAGCAATGGGTGTTTGTGTCCAACTCAGGCAGATCCTGAGGAATTTACAATCCCCTTGGGCCAACATGGTTACCCTGGGGCATTATAAAATGAGTAGGAGAGACATTAGTCTCGTTTCTGAGTTGCAGGTTCTTTCCCCAAGTGTGTCCCGAATTCTATTTTGCTAGCTCACCTTTCATTATCCTGCAACTATCTCCCCTCTGCAAGTGCCACTTGCTGGCTCTGGAAATCAGGACTCTTTCCTCTCTTCTTCCCTCCCTCTTCCTCCAGATCCCCTTGGCCCCTAATCGAATGGTTCCCAACCTTGGCTGTGAGCTTTTAAAAATCCTGATGCCTGGGGATCCCCAGACCAATTAAATCAGAATCTTTGGGGGCAGTACCCATGCATCAATCTTTTCTAACACTCCCTACGCGATGCCAGTGTGCAGCCAACGCTGAGAACCCTAATCACACACGCTAAGAATTATACCATCTGTTGAAGGGATTGAGAGCAACAGAGTAAAGGAAGCAGCTCCCAGGCAGCTGGAGGTGCAACTCCAGCAGGGGAATTCATAATTCTAGAGAGGTCGGGGTGGGGGCGAAGAGCTGCAGCAGCAAAGCGGCAGCTCGGGGGACATGGCGATATTATAGTTGAAATTGCAACTATTGTAACTATTATTACAAATAGCATTCATTATTATTTCACACACTGAAATAATGGGCTGCAGTTCCACATAGTTCTATTTCCTGTAGAATTGGGTTTCTGGCTCCTGGAATTGGCTCAGTTCAGCAGAACAAACATTCACCATGAGACTTCAATGTTCCAGGCTTTATGAGGGCTCTGAGTTGCAAAGATGATGAGCCCTCTACCCTGCCCTAAAACTATCCCTCCAGGTGCCGGAAACCCAGGTGATGATGACATCACCGCCATTGTTATTTTGACCCATGACAGATGTGCCTTAAGCCTCTGTGGTAAGGCGGGTACTGTTCGAGGCAGTGAGGACACAGCGGTGAACAAGAAGGGAAACAAACGAACAAACAAAATATATACAGATATATGTATGTATGTGTATATATACACACATATATATATATTTATATATATCTGCCCTTGCATTGATTTTTATGAAAAGAAAGGAAGAGAAGCATTTTTAGAAGAGATCAGCCTACTAATATGAGCTTGTTATTGTTATAAAGGATTTGCTTCACTAGGGCCTGGTAGACTAGAACTTGTTAGAATGGCAAAGTCTTGAGCCGCACCCAGACCCAGTGATTCAGAAATTCCAACGGAGGGGTGCATCAAGCCCTTCAGGTGATACCGATGCAGACTCAAGATTGAGACTCAGGTCTGGGAAGAGAGAAAGGGTCCCTGGAATTAGGATTCAAGGGTTCATAACAATAGGTGGTGGATTAGCAGCTGCTGGAAAAACAGGCTAAGAAGCTGCCTGCCGGAGGCTTGGGAAAGGAGAGTGAGAACAATCGCATCCCAGCAACCACAAAAAAACACAGATTAGCACATCCTCGGGGAATACCTGCAAGGAGAATGCATGGAGTCTAAATGAAAAATAAAAATAAAAAAGAGCCACATGGGCTTTTATTTCTTTATCTGTTTATTGTTTGTATCGGCATGGGACAGGGAGCTCCAGACTGAAATGCTACTTTTAAAAACTCAAGGGACCTAGAAGAAACATCTAAACGTTGAGTCCCCAAGATGTGTATTCTCTTGTACAAGTTCTTAAGGGAAAGAAGAGCTAAGTGGCATCTTTACCTTAAATATGCACAGATGTTCCTTCAGACTACAGAGCTGTGTCTTCTGCACCTTCAAGACAAAGGGAGCCCTTGGCTCCCCATGAGAGAAGAATGGAGGAGCACACAACATGAGTTGTCTTTCAAAAGCCCCCAGGAGACCTCCCTATTTTCCAAAAAGCCTCCAGGACCACAGCATCTCAGACCACTGCGTATGTCATTAACTTTATCTACCTGACCAGGAGCCAGGGAGTTTCTACCTGAGGCTCACCCAGGGTGAAGACCCAACAGAAATCCCCTGCATGCAGGGCCCCTTGTTACAAATCTCAACTGTGCTGAGTTTCTGGCAGTTGCAGATTTGGAGACCATGTTGGTTTTGGTTTATAGACACAGTAGAGAGACCGGACCTATAGGACTATGGATTTAAGGATGTCTTTAGGTTATTTACCAAAAATGAATAAAGGCAAAGCAAAATTACTTAGAGAAGTAGAATTATAAATTGTTTAAAAATCATATAACTTTGTGAGGAACTCAACCACAGATCATTTCACGAGGCTTATTTTATTCACATTTCCAAATAATCATGCCTACATGGTGAAGATTTCCCTTTCTCTGCTTGTCTGCCTGTATTTGTTTAAAATCAACTTGATACATTTACCATCAAATACTTGATCAAATACAAGCCCTTAATACACCCTAGGCCCAGTACTAAGCCCTTTGAGGCCACTATCTCAAATACTGATGCCCCAAATATTTATTGATTGCCTATTCTATGCTTGGCTCTTCCCACAGGAGATTTATCAGCAAATAAAATACATCCAAATCCCAAACTTACATTCTGGTTGGAGTGTGGAGGAGTTGAGACAATAAATAAATAAGTAAATGTAAAATATATCAGATGACAAGTGCTATGGAGAAAAAGGGGACAGAGACTGCAATGTCTACCATTTTCAGGCTAAGTGATAAGTCCTTGTATTACATTATTTCGTAGATGAGGAAGTGAGGCTCAAAAGGTTAACTTACTTGCCTAAAGCCACAAGGCTAGTAGGTGGCAGAATTTTATCTGAATCCATAGCCTGATGCTTAATTATCCGGCTCTGATATCTGTGCTCTTGACCACTTTCCTGGCCCCCTATTGCTTTAAGGTTGAAAGGGGGCCATGAAGGAGCGTTGTCATGTTCCAGGGGCCCCTGCAGATTCACTGCTCCCTGCCCTGGAGGATGACTGGCTGACGTCATTAACAGGATACAGCTCCTTCTAGCAGCCTGTTGGGTTGTGGGGATGGAGAGTTCAGGCAAGTGAATGGAGAAAAGAAGGAGCCCAGGGAATTTATTCCAAAGCTCATCTTGGGCCAGCTGCACCCCCATCTCTTTCTGAGTTCAATCTCTCTCATGCCCTCCTGGCTTAGGGGTGACAACATGTGTTTGAACAGCCCCGGGCACCGCACTGTCTCTGGTTTCCTTATACCCCTGCCCATAGATTGATAAGCAATCTGCTTATTAAACTCTCCTTAAATCAGATGATTTGGGTATTTCTGGTTAGCCATCACCAACAATGGCCAAAAGAAAACATAGACATACAGGTCCCCTTGTTTAATGTCACAGAGGTACCCCTGGAAATGGGAATATTAACAATACTGGGGGGCATTATGGCACTGTTGTGACAAAGCCCTGTTGAGATGAATACTGGCTCCCTAATTTATTACCTAGGCACCAGACAACAAGGCAATTCAGGGGAAGTTGTTCCCACCCTCACAGGGGCTTTCAAATTTTTGGAGTGTTGGGTGCTATGAGGTTAAAATGTGGCCTAGGTTCACCCAACACTCACGGCCTATAGTGGCTATGAAATTCGCATTCAACAGCTCCCTAGCAAGTGAGAGAATCACAAGTTAATTTATCCTTTCAAAAACAAGCCAGCTCTCTGCTGGGAATCAAACACAGTCACAGGAAAATAAATGATGTTAATTGTGGAAAAACACTGTAAGGAAAATAAGCAAAAAAGACTGGCAACCACCCTCAAATTTAGGAAGAGACGTTAGAGTTGGCTTGTGCAGAGAGCAAAAGATTGTATTCACTGCCTTGTGCTGGGTGGGGCTCTAAAGATCAACCCGCATAGGGCAGCACTAAACCAAATGCAGTACTGCCCCCTTCCCCCATCCATGGTTTCACCTTCCCAATTTCAGTTACCCACAGTGGTCAATCACAGTCCAGAAACAGATGATCCTCCTTCTGATATGTGGTCAGAAGGTCGATAGCAGTCTAATGCTATGTCCCAACACCCACGCCATTCACCTCCTTTCATCTAACACATAGGCATTTTAGCATCCCATATCATCACAAGAGGAAGACCAGTATGATGGTAGAGTACAGTAAGATATTTTGAGAGAGAGAAAGAGAAACCACATTCATATAACTTTTATTAGAGTATATTGTGAATATATATTCCATTTTATTATTAGCTATTGTTGTTAATCTCTGACTATACCTAATTTATAAATTAAACTTTATCACAGGTATGTATGAATAGGAATAAAAACATAGAACACAGAGCAGCTGGTACTAATCGCAGTTTCAGGCATCCACTGCGGGTCTTGGAATATAATCCCCAGAGACAAGGGGGGACAACTGTATGCCACTACCACTCAACAGCCAGAACCAAAGCCAGTGCTTTCCAATTTTAAATCAGTCATAGTTCATATCCGTGTAGGATACTCAGGCCTTTCAGAAGTCTATTCCAGTGCCTTAGACCGCTCATCACAGCTAGAACCATTGAGTTTCACACATCATGGGGGCTCCATTCACATCCTGATCCATGTGTATGGCACCCCCTGGAGTTGTGCAGTGCACAGACTGTGGGGACGTGTGCACTGACCCTGAAAGCAGAACAGTGATGAACATGGATAACAATTACAGCTACCAGTTAACAACAGCAGCTAGAGGCATTAGATCTATTAGGTGTTAGGCATTGTGCTAGGAGCTTTGTGCATATTCTGATTCCTGCAATATTTCAATGTGGCATTCAGACTTTAAGGTGACCCTCAATGAGAATGACTTCTGGGGTTCATACCCTTGTATAATTTCCTCCTCGAGTGTAGTGGACTTGTGACTTGCTTCTAATCAGTAGAATGTGGTAAAGGTGATGGAAAGTCACGTTGTGATTATGTTGAGTCTATATCTATATACCTTTGGGTGGTCTCTACAACATCATGGCAGCCTCTCGTAGCTGAGAGGCCAAGAGCCAACCAGAAGCTCTCAGACTTAGAGTTAAAAGGAAATGAACTGTGTCAATACCCTGAGTGAGCTTAGAAACAGATCCCCAGTCAAGCCTCAGGATAAGAACACAGCCCACTGGACACCTTCATTGCAGCTTTGTGAGACCCTGAGCAGAGGACACAGCTAAACTCTGCCAACTCTTAACCCACAGAAACTGGGATAATGGTTATGTGTTAAACTGCTAAATGCGTGGTGATTTATAACAGAATAAAAAATGCATGCATTTAATGAAGTCAAGATTAATACCATCATTTTCCAAATGAAGAGATGGCACTATTGAATCTGGGAAACTGAGCCAAGGTCACACAGTAAATGGCACTGAAGCTTAAACCAAGGCCTGCCAAGTTCTGAAGTCTGTGGGCTTGACCACAGCGAGCATACCACCCGACATATTGCACTCCATTCACTGAGGCGAAAACTCACCCAGAAACCCCAGAATCTGTTCTTCAGTAGTGATTGTAGAAGGCTGCACAGTGTCCTCCAAAGAGTTATGTACAAGTCCTAATTCCTGATACCTGTGCATGTGATCTTATTTGGAAGTAAGGTCTTTGCAGATGTAATGAAGTTAAGCATCTCGAGATGAAGTCATCCTGGATTTAGGGCAGGCCCTAAATGCAATGACGAGTGTACGTAGAAGAGGACAGGACACACAGAGACACAAAAGAAAGGTCATATGAAGATGGAGGTAGATGATTGGAACGATGGAGTCACAAGCCAAGAGATGCAAAGGATTGTCTGGAGTCAGCAGAAACTGAGAGGGAAGCATAGAGTGGTTCCAGAAGGAACCAACCATGTCAACACCTTGATTTTGGACATCCAGCCTACAGATCTGTAACAGAATACATTTCTACTGTTTCAAGCCACCCAGTTTGTGGCAATTTGTTACAGCAGTCATTGATCGCCTGTGTTGTCCTAGGTTCTTTATTAACTGTTAGGATCTAATTTTCAAAGATCAACACAAACAGGCCATTTACATTCTGAGAAGCAAGAGAAATAGTAGAAAGGGCTTTGGTTTCAGGCAGAAAAGTGGAGATCTCATTGCGGCCATTTTAGGGATGAGCTTGACCAAGTCACTCTATCTCTTAGAAATCCTTCCCCCACCTACTATGTAAGTTATCATTTCCCAATACAAGGCCATATGGGTCTATCATTGTGATGGTTAATTTTGTGTGTCAATTTCACTGGGCTAAGGGATGCCCAGATGGCTGGTGAAACATTATTTCTGGGTGTGTCTATGAGGGCGTCTCCAGAAGAGATTAGGATTCCAATCTGTAGACTGAGTGAAGATCGCCCTCTCAGATGCAGATGGTCATCATCCAATCCTTTGAGGGCCTGATTAGAGCAAAAGAGGCAGAGGAAGGGGGGATTTGCTCTCTTATGTGAGCTGGGGCACCCAACTCCTGCCTTGGGACATTGGTGCTCCTGGTTTGTGGTCTTTAGACTCACAGCGGCACCCCTTGTTCTCAGGCCTTTGGTTTGGACTGGAACCAAACCACTGGTTTTCCTGAGCCTCCAAGCTTGCAGATGGCCAATTGTGGGACCTCTCAGCTCCATAAGCCTGTGAGCCAGTCCCTCATAACAAACTTCATTGTGTGTATGTATCTCTCTTTCTCTTTCTCTCTCTCTTTCTGGAGAACCCTAATTCAATAATCAAGACAGATTTCTACTCCCCCCACCCCCGCCACACTGACAATGAAATCAGCAGGATTTTTAGCCATTTATTGGAAGATAGTATTTCTTTCTTTTTTTTTTTTTTAATTTTTTTATTGTTATGTTAATCCCCATACATTACATCATTAGTTTTAGATATAGTGTTCCATGATTCATTGTTTGTGCATAACACCCAGTGCTCCATGCAGAACGTGCCCTCCTCAATACCCATCATCCGGCTAACCCATCCCCCAACCCCCTCCCCTCTAGAACCCTCAGTTTGTTTTTCAGAGTCCATTGTCTCTCATGGTTCTTCTCCCCCTCCGATTTCCCCCCCTTCATTCTTCCCCTCCTGCTACATTCTTCTTCTTCTTTTTTTCTTTCTTAACATATATTGCATTATTTGTTTCAGAGGTACAGATCTGAGATTCAACAGTC